>NC_060144.1:364312379-364612379 GCF_021461385.2 Schistocerca piceifrons | reverse complement strand
GAGTAACCGTTCTTACATTCGACTTATGTCTTCTTACTCCACTCTGCAAGGTCAACTCAATTTACGTCTTGAGACGGTATTACATGCGAAATCAGCGATCCTTATACCTTAGTATTCCGCCCTTCTGCTGTGTGTGGACCTGCTTCGCTAGTCTCTAGTGTTATCAGGAGAAAATTTCTTATTCACTCAACTGCCAAGCGTATTACTTCGGGGCGCTTCAGCACTTTAAACTCGAGGTAAACACCCTGCATTCACTTCACGTAGTAGCCTGAGGCGCGGCGCCAGCGGCAGCAGCAGCAGTAGCAGTAGCCTCGCGCCCTGCCGCTGTCACGGCGGCGGCCGTCCCTCCTGGGTGTCGCAGCTGTCGGCCGGGGTTAGAGCTGCCGGCGGTCTGCCTTCTCGTCACGTTTTCCGGGCCAGCGCGCCCGCCACCGCCGCCGCCGCCGCCGCCGCCGCCGCTGCCCCCTCCCGGGCGCGACACCCCGCGTTGCCGCAGTGGCTCTCGTCTGCTACGTCCTCGCCGTGTGTGCGAGAGAGTCGCGAAATTGCAGTAGCTGCTCCGACACAAGCACCGCTCCAACCTGTTTTCTAACCTCGTACCATAATTAACTACGATGTCGTCTAGCTCTGTTCAGAGAATTCACCAGACAATGAAATCGCCTGAATAAATGGCAGGTCTCTTTCCTACGAGCTGTCAGAAGCGTTTTCTCCGTTGTTTCGCTATATATCTGCAATTTAGTTTGTGCATTGAGTTTGGTACACGAGAAGGTTTGGAAAGCCGAGCTTGCAGGTTTTTCTACTTCCACTTTACAGTGGTAAAAGAACGGTTACCTTATGTCTTTTTTATTGAAACAACAAATAGAAACTGCTACCGCTACGGTCGCAGGGTCGAATCCTGCCTCGGGCATGGAAGTGTGTGATGTCCTTAGGTTAGTTAGGTTTAAGTAGTTCTAAGTTCTAGGGGACTGATGACCTCAGAAGTTAAGTCCCATAGTGCTCAGAACCATTTGAACCATTTTAGAAACTGCTGGACACGTCTCTAAAGTTTACAGTGATTGTATTGCCATGACCAATCTCTTATCGGAAAGATGTCCTGTAATGGCTTCATATTTGCTCTTCCAGTAAATTTGAAGAAAAAAATTAATTTAAAATTTCTTGTGTTAAAAAAGTACATCTGGTAAACTCTTAGCGTACATAAATTAACATTGTTTTCAGTGGCACAAATATTACATCGCAAGTGTTGTTGTTGTTGTTTTTTGGGGAAGGAGACCAGACAGCGAGGTCATCGGTCTCATCGGATTAGGGAAGCAAGTCGGCCGTGCCCTTTCAGAGGAACCATCCCGGCAGTTGCCTGGAGTGATTTAGGGAAATCACGGAAAACCTAAATCAGGATGGCCGGACGCGGGATTGAACCGTCGTCCTCCCGAATGATCGCAAGTGTACAACAAGATTTAAATCTCAAAGCTACTGAGCTAAAAGAAAGGAGAAACAAAATACTTTGAAACGTACAAACGTAAAATAACGAAGATACACGAGTAAAAGAGTTGATCAACCAGAGGATTCTCATAATCTTACACACGCACACACACACACACACACACACACACACACACACACACACACACACACGCACACGCACACGCACACGCATACAAGATCTACTACGTTCATATATTTCCCTTATGGTCAACTCGATTGTAAAACATCGAGTACTCGTACTCCGTGTGTTCTACAGGCATATCAAAGATCTGATACTAGTTCTTTTTTCACTCCTATTCCAGCGGGCAATTGTGCATCAACGATAGGCAACCAAATGACCAGATGGAAAATACATGAAATGTATGAATGCACGGGGTATGAATTAATAAAATTTTCTCGGCCTTCCAGCCGCGTCAGGTGGTTAAAATCCCACGAGATTTAGACCGAACACTCCTCAGTCATTGACAATGACTGGGGAGAGCTCGTTAGAACCACCTGACGCGGCTGGAAGCCCGAGCAAATTTAATTAAAACATGAAACGTATTCGCAGTTGCGAATACGTGCAACCATCAGCTGCAAAGCGAATAACGACAACGAAAATTTGTGCCGCACCAGGATTCGAACCCGGACTCCCCACTTTACGCAGCGGTCGCCTAAACTGCTTTGGATATCCGTGCGTGACCCCCTGCAAGACCCAAACTTTCATATGTCGTCTTTCCTGCATCAAGAAAATCATTAAACAGCTGGGACTACGATGTCGTTAAGAACTGCTTAGTCAACAACATATTTAAGAAGGACGGTAATGTGATCCCTCAGGTTTTCTCGGCGTGGTTTACTGACTATGCGGTGCCGGATGTCCTACCGAGTTGTTGTTTCCCTTTTCTGCATGGTATTTTGACAGCCGACCCAGCCGTCTTCTTCATGTGTTGCGAGTTGTGCTGCTATGTGTTCTCGCCGCGTCGACTCCACCCAAACTGAAGAGCGCCACCTGGTGTCATAACATTGTCTTCAAATAGCCTTCGAAAAACATCAGTTGAGAACGCGATAGCGAGCATCGACGAGGCCGCACATATCCGGGAACAAGGGGGTGGCAACGACACCCCCGTCCCCCTTCCACGTAATTCTTAGGGAAATAACACATACTGCAGTCAGGTGTTTTTCTCTTAACAAAATGATTGAAAAGTAGCTATTCTGCAGGTTTTTAACGGGGTTGGAACTGCAGTTTATGGTTTCTTATAAGTTGCCTTTAGTTTCCAAAATATTAAGCCTCTCCGTCGTTTCTAAGTCCCCGGTTCAATACACACAATACACACTCAATAAAATTTCATCAGGCGTATGCGATCACCGTCAGTTATATCGCAATCCTGTAAGCGGATTAGGAAGGGGGAGGTTACAAACTGAAAATGCTCCCTGGACCTGGCATTCTGTTTCCTGCAATGCCAGGCGAAAAGAATGCAAGGGTGGATATTACGTTACACTCTGGCCGGCCACGGCGTGTCAAACTTGTCGCTTGCAGCCTGGGAGGCCCGTGGGCCGACCACGGTCTGGCCTGTCATTGGACTTTGCTCGGTCCTTCTCGGAAGTACCCGGAACTCCGTGACATTTCATTCAGCACTGTGGCGTGGTAGTTTTTGGTCGGCACTACTCTCTGAGTTCGCAGGATCATTCTGTCGGCGCTGTTTAACTTCCGCTATTTGTCCGTCATATGAGGGACGCTTACAGGTCCAAAGGCTGTTTGCACAGAAAGAGGCAGTCTAGCGATCTATCGTCGCAATCCTTTCAAATGAATGGAAATGACAGAAAAGAGAGATAAGACATCTCAGTTCACATCACGAGATGCAATGCATATTTGTTATGTTACGACGTTATCATGTAGAACAAATTTAGTATACAAAGAAATACCAGAAAATTACAACGGTAGGAAGAGGTGATTCCTAGTTCTATACGTAAATAAACACTTTGTGCTAAATCTGCAGGCCTGGAGCACGTGAAGAAATTGGTCGTGTGAATAGTAAAGTCTTTGAAGTCGCACACAACATTCCGTTGTCAGTTGCAACAGTGTTCAGCGGAATTGAACGGGGAGTATGTACATCTCATATACTACAGCAAAGTACGTTGGATAAGTCAAGGGGCATGCCTGGGACAATTTTTCAATTTAAAACTCGCTGTTGTAGAATTTATAAAGGAAAAAGGAGTGCAGGAACGAAAATTACAACATCTGTATGGATTGTAGACCTCGCATTTTAAGTGGACTCGACTGTAAGACATTGCAAGGTAACTTCTTTCTGATCTGAGGGACGAATTTAAAAAGAAAATCGCGTAGTAGAATGGACACATTCTAACAAAGACAATCCACTTCCCTAGCCGACTGCCGTTAAAAAAAAAAACAGGGATGAATGAGGATGTGGCCTATATAGAATTAAACGCACAGTTTCGTAAGGATCTTGAAGACAGTGTCAATCTTACATCCGCTTCCGTGCTGTTTCTGAGATCGTCTGTCATTTCAGTTGAAAGCGCCCCTGCGCATGTACCGATGCAATTAGTTGATCTGATTGTTAATTCCTGTTCCAATCACAAATCTTTTTGTCTTCAATCTGTGCAGTACAGCAACAGTTCTTTCCTCAGGTAGGGTTTCCTGGTCTTCTTAAAGAGGTTGCAAAAGTGCTGCAGCATTTCGATCGACATATTTGTGTGAAAGGTCTGATTTCGATTATGAAATTAAATACGTGGAAACTTGAACCTCAGTCAAATTGTCTACATCTGTCCGTATGCCGACAGTTTGTGCAGATAAAAATTATATTGTATCTTCAATGCGCCAAAAGTAATTAAATCATACTGAAAATTTATTTTGTTTGAGACCTATATTATTGAGAAGTGCGAGATATAGAACCGAGTCGTACGGAACTCGACTGCACTGCCATTTAAGTGCGGCCCTTTGCCCTCCTCGCGATCAGCGTGACTTGGCGGTACGGGATGCAAAGGGACGCTCAGCACTTTGGCACTCGGGCCCGGGCATGGCTAGTGCGCGAATATCTTGCCCCCCCCCCCCCGCCCCCCCTTATGTTATTCGAAATGTTCCAACTTGGAGCAACATCACTCCGAAATCAGGCCTTCACACCAGCATGGTCCAAGTCAACAGATCCAATTCTACTATTGACTGACAAAGAAGTGCTCGCCAACCTGTACAGACTACTCGACACAGATACAAACTTTGGAATCCAAAAAGTCCTCCAAATACATATTCACGAAATACGGTTTATGTCGTGAATACTGCAAAGAAAACTGCCACTGCTATTTCTCATAGTAAAAAATACCTTACGAATTGAAACAGCCGTAAGTGCTGCAATACAGCTTAGAAGCCGTTACACTACCGTCTCGAATGGACGTACATAAAAGCTACGTGGTTCTCATTGCCAGCCGCGCTGGGTAGCCGTGCGGTCTGAGGCGTCTTGTCACGGTTCGCGTGGCTCCCACTGTCGGAGGTTCGAGTCCTCAGTCGGGCATAGGGATGTGTGTTGTCCTTAGCATAAGATAGTTTAAGTTAGATTAAGTAGTGTGCAAGCCTAGGGACCGATGACCTTTGTAGTTAGGTCCCATAGTCCTTACGACAAAGTTCCAAATTTCGCATTGCCATACCAACCTCCAATCACAAGTGAGTGCCGCTTGGCCAGCCCATCTTATGGAAACTGTTACGTAACCGCCAGCATGAGAATTGCCACTGACATATTCTCAGGTGGACGTGCATGAAAACTAGGTGGCTCCCATGGCCACACCAACCTCCAATAACAAGCGAGTGCCACTGTAGCCCATTTTATGGAAACACGTAACCGTCAGCACGAGAATTCTCACTGACACACCGCCAAGTGGGCGCACATAAAAGCTTCTTGGCTCCTACTGCCACACCAACCTGCATTCACCAGCGAGCGCTGCTGGACCAAGCGCTCATAGCCCATCATATGGAAACTGTTACGTAACCACCAGCGCAAGGATTCTCACTGACTCCCAGCTGTCAGAAAGCATCAGCCAGACTACCCGAGCCCCATAGCCGGCCTGTAGAGTCTACGTAAGCGAGAACAGCTACTGAAGCGCCATCCTGCTTGCTGCTGTAAGTAGAGTAGTTGATTCATATCGGTTCAGTGTAGATGGAGTAAGCACAATAGCGGCTTGACAAAAGACTGGGCCCTGTTTCGACACCTGCAAGTTTAGCATTTGTCATGCCAGTGGCTCTGCAACAACGAGTCTACTGTTGGAGCTACTACCAGCTTCGAAAGCGCTTGGTTGACCGCCTAAGTGACCCCAATAGCAGCAACACCGGTCTTGTCTCGTATAAAAGCAGACTGGCTGTCTGGAATGGGCATGTAAACAGTCAGACTTCGAGTCGACTCCCAAAGTGTGTTGGCTTCCGTTGCGAGGCCGTCAAAATTCTTCCCGCTGCATGCTGCCACAGGATGGGGCGAGGGTATTCTCAGCTCCTGACACACACTTCAGTTGGGAGGGATGCAACTGCGCCGCCGGTAGCTGAAGAAAAACGTAATGCCGCCACATCTGACACACCACTGCCGGGGTATGCAAGGTATTGGCAGCAGCAATCACCGTCTTCGCGACAGCGCTTCTTTCCATCCAGAGCCACAATATCGACGCCTGACCTCACTCGTGGAACATGTATGCCTTAGTCTAGGTCGAGCTTCCTGACGAGGGCGCACATCAGCAACTGCTGTGGCTTTTTGGAATACACCAGCTGTTTTTCTGCAGTTACCTTCACCTCCGACAGACCACTGTGGCACTTGCAAATGCGGGTTGCCCTTGCCAACTCACAATGCCTAGGTGAGGGAGCTGCTGTCATTGCGACTACTAGGGGAATGGAACTTCCACACCTTCGTGGTTGTCATTGCACCTCAATCCCCTACAGCACAAACAAATGCTGCTCATCGAATGTCTCATGCGACTCCTGTTGTGAACAAAAAGGATCATTAGTTCCTCTCAAAAAAATAAATCGGAATCTCACTAATATTTCTCTATAGAAAATAAGTACGTAACCTATGTGACAATATAGTACACAAAGATGTTTCACGGACGTCACTCCACCTAGAACTAAGTATAACAAAAGGATAATATCTCTGAGTTCTTTTACATAGACGTAGAATAAAATGACACGCTTACAAGAAATAAACAATTTGCAGATAATTTTTTATTGTACGGAAGATGTATTATTGTGAACTTATGCAAGCTGCAGATGCAACAGACAAGAACAAATAATTAACTGAGGAAACAAGCACATTGACGGCGGGACTTTCCTTCGGGACGTGGCAGTCCACTGTGTGTCAACAAATTCCAGCTTTCAGCATACAGCACTCGTCCTCGTCTTTGATTCGACTTTGATCTGCAACAGACAAACCATACAATAGCGTTTAACATGATCTACTCTAGTTTAGTTCAGTAAACATTGCCGCACTTTAGATGCGGGACTTACTACAGTCTTAATAAATACCAGCACAAGAGCTAACTTATCCCTTTCAGATGCAAAATAAATAAAATAATTTTGTAAGCTTTTTTGTTTTATTAGGATATAACTTATACAATATTATGGAAAAATGTGAAAAAAGTTTTTTTTTCGTGCAGTATTTCAGCAGGTACAGGGTGGTTGCAAACGAAACCACTGCACACTAAATGCGGTGGCTTCAAATGAGATCACCACCATAAACTTCATTACTTTCCGTGATGGGGCACAAAACAGTTCCTTTCTGCTGATAAACACAAAGGAACTTGGCAGGAAGAACATGCGCATCTGCTTCTATGTGGATTACTTTTTGTGCTGCATTGTACACATCGCCTCGATGTGCCATGTACTGGCAGATGTTTTGATTCTGTTGTGCGTTTTTCCACTGGAACAACAGTTGTACACTTTTTGGCACATGGTTCAGATGATGCGCTTGGGCGACCAGGACTGTCTTCGAAAACACTGGATCCTTCAAGCCCAGCTACAACACACCGCCGAAATTCCTTTAGCTTTTTCTTTTCATTCGGCTTGGTTAGTCGAAACAATATAAATGCATTTCCAATAGAAATATCAATCAACAACCTAAACAGTCTGAGCCACCAGCGTCTAGATTTTCAGTCAATTGCTTAGAAACTATTCATCATGTCCGCTTTATCTACACATCCCATTTTTGAATTATAAAGTGTCACTCTCTGTGGGCAAGGTATTTTCGTAATTCTGCCGTCCTTTCGTTACAGGTGAGTCAAGTGTTGACAGTAACGTGACAACACGTTTATCTTTCCATTTCATGCATGCAATCCCATCAAAACTAACTGACCAGTCACTTTCTCCTCTTCGCAACTCTTTGTCCGGTTTCAGAGAAGGAAGTCCTTTCTGTGGGCTCTAATGGTAACACAGGCTAGGATACCATCAAGTTTTAGTGTCTGCAAAATTGGGACACCAGTAAAAAAAATTGTCAAAATATATGTCATATCTTTTGCCTTCTAAGCCTTTACACAAATCTCTTACAATCCTCTCTCCCAAACATTTCTCCACTGCACCATCTGATTTCCCAGCATATACCTCAAAATCGCAGATATATCCCATTTTGTCAGCTCTAACCCATATTTTCTACCCCCTCTTGGTGGGCTTTCGAGGCATATACTCTTCGAATGATATTCGCCCTTCGAATTTCAACATGCATTCGTCAATAGATTGCTCCTTAGTTGGAGCATAAAATTCTTTGAACCTTCTCAGTAATTGATTTATTAGCGGTCGAATTTTAAACAATTTGTCGTAACATTTATTCCCTTTTTGTGGTGTAAGGGAATTTTCATTTGCATGTATATGAGATAAAATCCAGCTGAACTTTTTCAATGACATAAGTGAAGAAATGTACTGATCTCTCAGTTCGTTGTGTGATGACCAGCAATCAAGATATGCGCAAGGTTGTTTGATGCCCATTAGAATATTTAGAGCCAAAAACACCTTGAGTTCATCTTTTTCAAGAGGTCTGTAATCCTTACCATTCTGAGTTGCATAAAGATTAGTCTGCAATACTATGTGTTCCAGCATATTGTCCCCAAATAGATTTAAAAGGAAATCAACTGGCAGCATACCTTCACCTTCTGCTTTAGTTTTCCTTTGACATCAACTTCCTTTAAAAAATCGACAGAATGCATCGTACTGTCATCCCTTGCCCATGTAAAATTCACAGACCTTATTAGTAGCACGTTATCTTCAGAACTGAAACTGTAATCATTGTCAATTTCAGAACGATTATCACTTTCACTTTCTGGAAAAACATCAGATATTACTGGTCTTGGCACTTGTTAGTCAAGATCAATGTCTTCAGTCAAAATATCATTTTCATTATCACTGGTACTGTCAATCTCAGAGTCCACATCAGAAGGAATTTTTTTTAAAAGACGCACCAGAAGTTCCTCATCCATTAATTTGCGAGAAAACATTTCGCGAAACTGAAATTAAAAAAAAATGATAAGCTTCTGTTACTACCCCTGCAGCCGCAGTGGTTTCAAACGAAACCACCACAGTAAATACGGAAAAAGTACATGATTTTCATTATTGTTGCAAGACATATAGCATGTACTTATATAAGAAAGTATTATGAATTTTTTTCATGTGTGAAACTTACATTTCAAAGACAAATTCAATCAGAAATCAAGAAAAAGAGAACCAGCACACCACAAACAATAATGGCACTTATACTTGAATCGCTAACTGCAACCACGTGAGAAATATTGACATGGTTCAAATTTTCATCGCTAGATGGCAGCACCATCTACGTCCAGAAGCGTGCTCTTCCCACAAAATCAAAATATCATGGGTGGCTTCAAATGAAATCACATCGTCACAAACGGTTAAGGGCGACGCTATTAAGTCAGCGCCGTGGAGTGCGCACATGATCCTTGGCGGGACACGAAGGAGACGGTTGCTTAGCTGCGGAGGCGAAGAGATTACCCACACTTCCGAGTTCACTTCGAAGCACTGCACGTGTCAATTTCCTAATGGACGTCATTTTCTGCGCTAGGCTCTGCCAGTGCATTCTACGAGGGGCGTTCAATAAGCAATGGAACACATCTTTTTCTGATAGCGGGCTGGTTTTATTCACGATTCCAGTACACCGTATTATCCCTCACTCTTCTGGCTACCAAATCCCATTTTTCAACAAAATCTCCGTTCAATGCCCCGGCTTTACGTACGGTAAGGGGAGGGCCTGCAGGCCCGCATAGTCGACATCAACGTCTCGCCGCATCAGTTGCCGTCCCATCATTCACATGCTGCTTCCCGTGGAGAGCATACCTCACTGGACCAAACAGATGGAAGTCGAAAGGCGCGAGATCCGGGCAGTACGGTTGATGAGGAAGAGTAGTCCAATAAAATTTTGTGAGCACAGGAAACAGAGATGTCCAATGAGCAGCGAAGTGTTTCATTGTGATCCATCGAGCACCATGAATGAGAGTATCCGCACGTTCCAAGATTGCAGGAGTCACGGCAGCGTGCAGGCCGCCAGCACGCGTAGGAGCAGACTGGACTGCGAGACCTTATTTCGATGAAGACAGACAACTCGCACATCAACTCATCGTGCTTTTTCTCACTGCCAGGTCTCCATGGATTTCTGCAAGCAGTTCTCTGCTTGGAGCGCATCTCTGTTAAAGACGCCATTTTGAAGGCTACGCTTAGCATGACCACCTATAGGTACATCATGAAACCATAGGGACTGATGCAGAAATATTCCAAGATGTGCCACAACAAATTCATCATTATTTCCATCGAAATTGGCCGAGAAAAAAAATGTGCTGCGTTGCTTATTGTATGCCCGACGTCCATGACATTTTGGAAGCTTGTTGGAAATTCCAGCAATAATAAAACGACTCTACTGTCTCATACCAACTGTAAATGAAGTGTTAACAGCGAACAAAGTGCCGTGACGTTTCTCAGGGGCAAGCCTCAGCCCTTGGGTTTAACGATGAAAGCGTGAATGGCCCCATAAAAGAGACCAGGGAAAGCAGCGAAGGCGATTTTACGACTGCGAGACCGCGTAACTAGATACTTCTTGTAAATTCTGTAGAAGGCGAGCGGATTAAATGAAAATTTCTGCAACAAGGCCCTGACACAAGGGCAAGAACGGGCACGAAAAACACGGCTTCGCCGGTAGAACGAGAGCGCACAATGGCGGGCAGCGTCAGACAATCGCGGAGCCGCTGCGCAGAAGGGCCCCTTTCTTTGCTTCCTGTCCGCGTGCGGCTTTGTAGCGGAGAAAAATTACGTCCAAAAAAGGCGTACCTCCGACGCATAATGCGAATTCTGGATTTAGGAACTGCTCGGCTCGCGCGGGCCTTGTTCCCACATAATAAAGGCAATGCGCGGGGAAGGCGGCACAGATGAAGGACGCCAACAGCGTTCGCTCTTGCCGACGCCAATTCGCCTGTCTCTGTGGCGCCGCGAGTCCACAAAGTGGCCAAACTTTAGCTGTCGCTTCCAGGCTAGATAGCAATTCCTTGTCAAGTGTTACACCGAATTCAATGCTAAAATCGAAAATCACACGTGTGCATGCCATTTGCACGACTAATTTCAAAGGTAGAATGTAAAGTTCCTAAGTTTTTTCGCTGCTTTTTTTTTATCCCGTGTGAAAATGTTCGAGGGATAAATACAAAAGAAAACAGCTTTTGAATGTCAAATAAATATGGTTTCATATCTACACTAACGGAAAAGAATGGCAACAGCAAGTAGAAGTTGTGCGACATAAAGCTAGTAGGCATGTTTCTATATCTGATGTAGATTCAAATTTAGCGTCATCCGCATAAGAATGGCGCTAGTAACGCCACTATTAGTATGGAAATCACATTCGCTTTTAAATACGTGCTCTAATGGTCGTAAGCGTTAGGTACCTTTGAAATTGAACGAGGTGAGTTGATGTTAGACAAGAATGACTTCAAGGCCCCTCACTCAGTTTTAACGAAGTCTTTTAACACGGCTGAGAGAAGCTGAATGCGATATTGCAGGAAGACTTGGGAGGAATGCAGCCACTGCGCGTAGTTGCTGGCAGCGTTGGTCACGGGAATGCGCGGTCGCCAGAAGATCGGATTCCGGACGGCCAAGTGGGACTACCGAGAAGGAAGACCATCGTGTTCAGCGTATGGCTCTGGTGCATCACACTGCATCTGCTGCAGCAGTTTCAGAAATTTCAGGAACATAAAGAAGTGTTACAAATCGGTTACTTCAAGAACAGCTCCAAGCCAGACGTCGTTTACAGTGGATTCCACTGAACCCAAACCAATGTCATCTGCGACATTATTGGTGTCAAGCGAAACCTCATTGGAGGGCAATGTGAAGGTCTGTTATGTTTTCTAATGAAATCTGATTCCAACTCGTTCGTTGCCAGTGATGGCCGTGTGATGTTTCGAAAGAGGCCAGTTGAGGTCGGATAACCAGCATGACCGAGTACAAAAAAAATGTTCAAATGGCTCTGAGCACTATGGGACTTAACTGCTGAGGTCATCAGCACCCTAGAACTTAGAACTACTTAAACCTAACTAATCTAAGGACATCACACACATCCATGCCCGAGGCAGGATTCGAACCTGCGACCGTAGCAGTCGCGCGGTTCCAGACTGTAGCGCCTAGAACCGCTCGGCCACCCCGGCCGGCTTGACCGAGTACACTTACTCCTGGAATTATGGCCTGGGGTGGGATTTCATATGACAGCAGGAGCATTTTCGCGGTTTACTCCACCCACCCTGGCTATAAATTTGTACGTCAATCTGAAGATCTGACCTGCTGTGATGCCATTCATAAACACCATTACAGGTGGTGTTTTCCAACACGACGACAGTCACTTACATACCACTGTTGTAACCCAACATGCTCTGCAGAGTTTCGAGATGTTGCCTTGACCTGCTCGATCACCAGGTCTGTCCCCAATCGAGCACGTATGAGGCAACATCGGACAACAGCTCCAGCGTCAACCACAACTAGCATTAATCGTCCCTGTATTGACCGACCAAGTGCAACAGGCATCTAACTCCATCCCACAAACTGACACCCAGCACTTGTACAACACATTGCATGAACGTTTGGATGCTTACATTCAACATTGAAGTGGTTACAATGGTTGTTAATGTATCAGTATTTCACATTTACTATGGCTTACTTCTCGCTTTCATTAATCTGCGATATTGCAAGGTTAATCGCTTAAGTAAGCTACCTACACAAATGTATTCCCAAAGTTTCATTTCTGTTCATTAATTATTATTTGGCATTGCCACTTTTTCCCATCTGCATAGCTACCCTATGCAGCATGTAGGAGGATAGGTCATACCCATTTCATTGATTTTCTAACCTATTCCCTTCACGTATTCAGCGAGAGAAACATAACTGTCTATACTCCTCTGTAACCGCTCTCATCTTTCTCATCTTAGTCTCGTAATTCCTACACGAGATGTGCAATGCTTGCAATAGAAATCTCGTACACTCGTCATCGAATACCGGCTTTATAAATCTACCTAGCAAAGAGAACCTCGTTATCTGTCGTCCAAGGATTCCCATTTCAATTCTTCGAGAATTTATGTTACACGTCTGTTGGGGAAAGCGCGGCAAAACGAGATACCTGCGTACATTCAAAAATACGAAACTAATCCACTTCCATATTAAAATGAGCCATCTCAGCGTAAAAAATATGAACCCCGATAGATAATGAACACCCGCTTGTGCACTACCTGTGGGGTAAAATGGGATACCCATTTAAATGTATGGAAAACACTTGAAAACAAGGAAAAAACCTTTCTCTACTGCAAAAGTAGGTGAAAATATATAGAAATCATAAGAATACTAGCAACGGACACAATAAATCCACTTAAAGTACCAAAATTGGTTTTTAAGAAGATTTTCTAATTTTCTAAATATTACACTTCTAACTAGAAGAGAAATTGTGGACGAAGCAGTTCTCTGCCTTCTCAGAATTGGAACATTGTTCATGAGTTCAGCCAAGACAAGAGAGGAATTGCATCTCTACCTCCTTCGCAAAAGAGTCTAAATATAGACTATTACAGAATATACAGATGTTCGAAATTCTGAGAAAAATCTGACTAAGCCGTAGGGAAAGGCTTCTACCTGTTTCGACCGATGAAAGACAATCTAAGTAGTTACACATTCAGTGATTTGCATGAGGCTGAAACAACAATAAACTCATGAGTCACGAACAAAACACTGAATTTTTCCAAACTGATTTTTACGCCTGGGTTCAAACTGGTGCAACTGTGTACAAATCCATGGTGACTGTTTTCAACGGTTGTGTTTTGTAAATGACACTTCAGGATATGTTCGGTACTAATTCCGCTGTTCTACACAGTGGCACAAAAAATCAAGGGATATCGATATACTCGTATATAGACGGCGGCAATATCGTGTACATAAGGTATAAAAGGGTGGTGGATTGGCGGAGCTGTCGTTCGCACTCAGGTGATACGCGTGAAAAAGTTTCCGACGTGATTATGGTCACATAGCCGGAATTAATAGACTTTGAACGTGGAATGGTACTTGGAGCTAGACGCATGGGGCACTCAATTTCAGAAATCGTTAGCGAACCTAATATTCCGAGGTCCACAGTGTCAAGAGTGTGCGACGTTTTTATGGAATTGTCGATTCTGACAGACAAGCAACGCAACATGAAGTAACCGCAGAAATCAATGTGGGGCGTATGACGAACGTATCCGTTAGGACAGTGAGGCGAATTTGGCGTTAATGCGCTATGGCAGCAGACGACCGCCGCGAGTGCCTTTGCTAACAGCACGACATCGCTTGCGGCGCCTCTATTGCGCTCGTGATCAAATCGGTTGGCCCTGAACGACTGGAAAACCGTAGGCTGGTTAGATGATCCCCGAGTTCAGTTGCTAAGCCCCGATTGTTGGGTTCGAGTGTGGTGCAGACCATACGAAGTTATGGATCAAGATTGTCAACAAAGCACTGTGCAAGATGATGGTGGTTTCCTAATAGAGTCGTCTGTGTTTACATGGAATGGATTGAGTCCTCTTGTCTAACTGAACCGATCATTGGCTGGAAATCTGTTCAGCTACTAAGAGGCCGTTTACAGCCACTCATGGACTTCAATTTCCAAAACAGCGGTAGATTTTTTCTGCATGAAAATGCGCCATGTCACCCGGCCACATTTGTTCGCGAGTGGTTTGAAGAACATTGCCCACAGTTCGAGTGATTGGTTTGGCCACAAAGGTCGCCGACTGGAATCCCATGATACATTTATGGAACATACTCTAGGGGTCAGTTCGTGCTCAAAATCTTGCATCGGCAATACTTTAGCATTTATCGACGACTTTAGAGGGAACATGGCTCAGAATTTCTGCAGGGGACTTCAACAACTTGCTGACTTTATACTACGTTATGTCGCTGCGCTACGCAGGCCAAAAGGAGGTGCGACACGATATTGGATGTCACATGATTTTTCTCACCCCAGCGTACATTCATTACAGATGTTTTTTTTTTCTTTTTGGCACACAGGAAGTACTGCTTTATGGTCAATCGTCGTATTTTTAATAGGAACTTGTGAAGTATTTAGAGCGCCCGTCCCAAACGATTTTGATTGTCAAAATAAATGTTTGTGACGCTCTGATTATATTCTTGTGGTTGGCACTTCCAATCTCTTTATATAGTAACCCAATTCTGCACTCAGCTATAAGCAAAAATTATATATTTATTGCAATGTCAACCCAAAAATCTAGTCACACTACACGTCACTTAAATATGAACGTTGTTTGGCGCAATGCAAGCTTGCATGTCCCCGCACAGTGAAACAGAATATTTGCGAGATATCACATGTTGACGCCGACGCTGGAGTGTGCGGCCAGCAGCAGCAGACGTAGTAAATGGCGCGCCTCAGAGCAGTCAGTCCAGCTACTTGTGCCACGCCGTGTGTGGCAAAGGGCCGAGTGTCGCCGCTTGGCGTGTAAATCGTGAGCGTAGGCCGCTGCAGCCAGAACGCAGCCGCCACTGTAGCCGCCGCTTCGCTTTGGCCATGCGGCGAGATGAAAGCGCCGCCGCTGGAGGAGGCGTGGGTGGCGTCTCAATGGCAGCGCTGGAGAGCTTCTGGACAACGCGAGAAGCCGCTGGCGTAAACAGTTTCCAGCCGCGTCGCGTCACCTGGTCCACACGTCCGGCATTCAACTCTGAGCCTCGTTACAATGTACAATTGTGCATGTATGTAAAGACTTTCTAAAGCTAAGGTCGCATAAATATTTATTTATTTAAAAAACGAATGGTTCCGACATACTTTGTTGTCACCTTCAGGCCTGTACAAGCCCTATAAAGCACATAACCAAGGCATTTTGCTTTACGCATCTTGTTGTTGACACTCGCAACTAATGCGATAGGTATAACCTTCTGAGGAAGGGCACTAAGTGACCGAAACTGGCCAAAAAATTAAACTTCTTTTATGCAACTAATTGCTGATTATTTCGAGATATACAACTACTCTTGCTGAGGATGGATAAAATACTATTCTTCAGCAGTATCGCAGCTTAATTGTTTCGATTCTCTTGTTCCGGTTTCCCACAGCCCATGTTTCACCATCGTACAATGCTGTACTGCAAACGACCATTCTCAGAAATTTCTTCCTCAAATTAAAGCCTGTCCTTGATACTAATAGTTTTACATATAGGCAAAAGTACTGGATATATATGATATTTAAATTTTAACTCTCATTTTTCAACCCTAGACGTATGTCTCAGTTTTCTTTTTTAGGTACCTGTTGAAACTTTTCACTTCATTCTGTATATTTTTGTCATATTCAACCATTATAACACAACAACTTCTTTTATAATGACTTCTTTTATAATTATTCTTTTATAATTTCACAGTTAACAATTTTAGTCGATGTCATTTTACCCGTGCGGTATATCGTGAACTACGTGCCCTTTAATGACTGTTGGAGAATGAAGCAACCACCTAACACTACTTCCGTAATGCTTTATTTTAGTGACATAGTCGTTTTTGTAATTTCAAAATGACGCGGCATCACCCTCTCGCTATCCAAGGGTGAAATGTGAGCCCAATACAGGGGCACTGAATGGAAAAGTTTATATTTTAAACACTTCTCTCATCCATAAGACAGTATTTCATACCGGCGTCAATGACGACTCGTAAAATTTCTTTTTTTTTGACATGTTTTCTACGATTTAATCACTTAAGACGCTTGAAAACGGCTTCTAATTGGGCAAAAACTGGTTATCTGAATATAAATACTACGTAGTTACAATCGGGATCATTTGATAGTAAACATGCGGTCACCAGCTGCATGTTGATTCCTGTGCTTCGAGGTGTAACAGCACGAAGACTCCATAAGCAACATAACACAAGAGTAATCTTTAATAATATTAATAAAAGAAACGAATTTCCTGAATGAGCGTACAATCATTGTGAATATTTTGTTAAAAAAGCTGTCTAGATCGCTTAATGTACGGCTTTGTTTATAAAGCCGTTTCGGATACTGCCGTCATCAAACCAAAACTTAGAACTTGTAAAACAACATTCAGTATCAACATAACCTGTGCCTGAGCTGTTGTTGACGCCCTACTGTCGCATGGTTTTCATTTATACAGGCCGTCAATGTTGTGTTACTAGTTTGAAGCTTTAGTCAGATGACAGCAGTTGCAGAAACCAAGGTTTAAGTAAACATATATATGAAATGATCTAGATGTTTTTATTCAGAAAATAATCTTCAAGATATAGCGCCGTACTTCCGACAATGTCTGTCTTACTGCGTAAGAAAGCATTTCCTCTGCCGGCAGGTGAGTTTTCAGAGGTTTACGCTGTAATACGGCGATGAAGTTCCTTTTCGTGTGGAGCAACAGCAATTTGCAGCACAAGGCTAACATGCGGGTTGTCCACAATTCAGGCGTTCTCGCGGAGTCACACTAACTGTCAGATTCAAAAGGGGGCAACGCCTATGCGTCATCAATCATTTCGTTCAAATTTTTGATTTGTGCAGATCATGGGTAGAAATAATCATAAGTGGGAGCTCCAGATAGCCAAGCGCTTAGAAAAATATTTTGGTGCGGTTCGAGCGAGGCATGAGCCATACATGTTAGCACAGTTTCCAGGCAGAGCCTGACGCAGCGCAAAGTATAAGGAACAGTAATCGAACGGTCGTGGTGCCGGTGCCTATGCAGAAACTTTTTTTATTAGTTTTAGTGTTTACGTTACACAAAGCCACCCTCCATTTCTTCACTCCCGCCGATCGTCGACTTCTTCGGATGAAACAAGTCCACCGCAGCACACAAACGAATAATTTGGTAAAATATTTACTACTTTCTCGTGTATTTTAGTTGCTATTTGAACGTATTTTCCAATTATTAGTACAGAACTTTCTGATGTGATCAGAACGTTTTCGGCCAAAAGATGTAAATTATAATCCAGCCGTCGTTGTCAGTCACTGCTTCGACACTTCGTTGTCCCCGCTATCATGGCGAGGCTCCTGCATTTTTTCTATCGATCTTCCAGATACATAAATATCTGCACTTACATTGAAAGAAAATTTCGGTCAAATCGATATTTTCCACAGTATTTTCAACGATACCACAATATTATCGAAAAATTCACGTTACTCTGTCAAGAGACAGCAAGAGAATGAGCTCCGTAGCTGTAGTTCACGTTCCCACAAAGCAAACTGGGCCATTTTTGCCTGCGTCATGTACCTGTTGTTCGCATGCAACTTCCAAAGGTCAAAACGAAACTAACGGAATACCAACTTGGAACGCTTTAATTATAATTATTTCTTAAACATTTACTAGCAATTGCAAATTTGCCTTTGCCATTCCTTTCCACATCTTTTACGAAAATATTAACAAATACTGAGCTTTATTTTAGTTTAACGCAAAAGCTGAGAAACAAACAGAAACGTTTTCGCATAGGGACTGGACCCCGTGATATTCCTACTACCTTTCTGTACTCTTTCTGCTGTGCCAACATAAATCGTCCATTACTCATTTTTGAGATAGAAATGCTTGGGAGTCTGGGGGCACGGCTTCTGTCTGTTTCATTTCTTGCCAAGTCCTGCATTCCCTATACATTTTGACAAATGGACGAAATTGATGACCATGAATAGGTGCGGTGCATTTTTCAGTAGCGTTGATCTACTGTTCCAGTACAAATAAACTCATGGATGTAAAAAGGAATCTGCCCCAAAAATATTCGTATCTCTTAATTATGGTAGGCTGCTGAATGAAAGGGTGTTAACATTTTTAGAAATATCTTTGCAAGGGGTAAACTTGATGTGGTGAGTTATATTATTTACAGCCACATTTTAAGGTCGTCTTTCCCTTCACTGAGTAATCGAGTATGCAGCGAATTTTGGACTTGCGCAGGCTGTAGGTGAGCGGGTGGTCTCTCCCTGCTTCGTCGGAAGGAGCCCATTAGCTTGGCTTATGGACTACCGACTTTCACATGACATCACGTGATTCCCGTCACGGTTTTTGAAAATGTACTTACGAATTGTCCGCTCTGGAAGGAATAATTTACATAGGGACGCTGTCAACCAGAGAAGGAAATGACCAATTGGCAGCAAATTTGCAATTTCTAAATATTTTCGTATGTTGTTTGGAGCCTGGGAAATCGTGGAGTTTGCGCTTCCCGTGATTGTAAAAGACAAATAACTTTCTATCTGGAGCGGAAATGGTGTTTAAAGGTGTTCAATGTTTATGATGTCAATTTAAGCAAGAAAGCTGAAATCTAGACTTGTTTTCTGAGCGTACAAAGCTGGCCTTAAAATCTGGCGCAGGGGCGTAGTGAAAGGGTGGCGGGGGGGGGGGGGGGGGGGAGGGGCGTATTTGTCTGCCCAGAGAAAGCTGGTGCACCCCTACCTAGGCACCTTTCAGACTTTTACCTCGAAGAAGCCGATACGGAACGGGCGTCATTCTTCACTTAATCCCTTGATCCCCACGCAACGAATCCTAAATTACTCATTACTAGCATATTTGGCAATCTGAAGTAAAAAATATTATAAAAAAGACCCCCACTGAAAGGAGATGGATAATATCTGAACAAGAGAATTTCGCCTGACGTGCCGCTGAAGAGCTAGCGAACACAGAGCGACTCAATCCAGAATAGTGCAGTTCGATGTGGACGCCAACACGCTAAAGCCGCCGTGCAGGAAATCACTCTCTTTCGCAAACTGATAAGATGTAGGATGTGCCTTATGTGCTGTACAAGACAGGGCTGAATACAGCCTATGGATGAATATCTAGGGTCATCTATGTAGATAGTCTGGTGTTATTTATATCCCTGTTTTAATATTTCTAAGACGGTTTGGTCTGTATGTATTAAAAAACTTCTAAATAACAAAAAAAAGCTATCCTCTTACGCGCTGTTCAGTCTGTTTACGCTGCGTTACACAGTTACTAGCTGACTTCCCACAAAACCTTATTTAACGATATTTTATCAGTCTGTGAGACAGTGTAGAAAAAGAATAGAAGGTAGTAACATAACAAAGAAGATGGTAATGTGAGTGGGAGTATATTATATAACCAGTCTCCAAAAAGAACGTGGCTCCACAGAGTCCTCCTTGAATATTAAAACGGGCGAATGGGAGGTGTTGTAATAGATCTTGGTTTTGTTCACTTTCCGGTTTACTGGCAATACGTTGAAACCAGTTACCAGTTAGATAGCTACGAAGTATTTAGTTTTAGTGTTCTCGTAGTTACCAGTTTAACGCTGCCTCACGGGTGAAAGCGAGGCTTGCGCCCAGTATTCATACTTCCACAAGATTCATCAAATTGAGCCATATCCGCAGACAATCATATTCTAGTTACGGCATAATCGGCGTTAGAGCACGTCACGTAATACGTACTAAGCATCGCATACTGTTAATTGAGCGTTGTTACGGATACTCCTGACACCAGATGAAAGAACGTTCTGTGAGTGGTCAAAGCTTCCACTACTAATGGAAATTATGTCTGAGAAAAATACTTCCCTGTAAGACTTATGAATGGTACAACAGAAGACCCTACAGGATACACAGAATCATGCACTATTCTCTATTGTAAATTATTAAAATTTGTTAATCATCTTGCTTCAGCTGTATGTTCTGCAAGAGAGCTTGGAAATACATAACTATGATGATTCGTAGCTCTAATGACTACTCTCGTGCCAAAATTTTCCGACCGTGAAAACAACACCTTTTTACCATCCACAAAGTCCGCCTCCGGTAGCTGAGTGGTCAGCGCGACTGAATGTCGATCCTAAGGGCCCGGGTTCGATTCCCGGGTGGGTTGGAGATTTTCGCCGCTCAGGGACTGGGTGTTGTGTTGTCCCAATCATCCTCATTCCATCCTCATCGACGCGCAAGTCGCCGAAGTGGCGTCAAATCAAAAGACTTGCACCCGGCGAACGGACTACCCGACGAGACCATCCACAAAGCTGAAACCAAGAGGAAGACACAGCGGATCAGTTAAGCTCCCTTTCTAGCCCTTAAAAAAAGGAGCTTAATTTTGCCAGTCAGCCCCATCTTGCCTTAGATTTATTTCGTAAAACCGGAAAGAATTGATTCATCTATCCTATGCTGGTGATCGAGTGATGCGAGTATCTTATTTTCATTCGTCCAGTCTAATACACATTAGCTTCATTTTCCTACAGAGACGCAGATTTTTAAAAAAATCAGTTAAACAAGGAGCATGTGCGAGGGAGAGAGAAGCTGGGCTCCAGCCGGACGGGAAAAAGCTGTTTTTCCCTACTGGCCACAATAAAAACTGTTAATGGGCTCAAGTATGATCTTCTCATCCTGACAAGTTACCTGTGACTCAGCGCACCTAGTGATTCCACAATCTGAACCAAAGTCTATGAACTGACATTTGACCTAACCCAGTTTTAAAATACTAAACCATCTGCTCCTCGTGTAGTATTTTTCAAAAAGCCAGGTTGTTGGGGGAGCTTGATTGTTAATTATATTACATCATGAATGTCAATGATTCAAGACGTCTATATTGCGGCGGCGCGGACTCAAGCCGGTGCCCGATGCCGAAATCCAGGCACCTGCAGACACCTGCAAGCTCAACAGTTACCCCATGGGCGCAGCTCTGTGCCTGGGGCTTAAGCCCTGAGCCAATAAGCGTGCACCTATCCAGAAGCAGCTACATTATTTTATTTAGTATTGACGAAGAAAAGGCTGAAGTTTAAGAGACTCGGCCGGAAGAATCAAAGTGCAAAGAGATGCTTTTGAAGTTCTTTCGGCTAAAGATACTGCTGTAATTGACACAAAGTAGGCAGTTCGGTTGAAGAGGAATGGACATCTCGAATAACGGCAACCACAGAAGTTGAAAAAGCAAATCCTGGTACAAGGAATGCAAGGCCAAAAACAGCAGAGTGACAGAAGAAGTACTTCAACATTGACGGAGTACAGAAAATTTCAAGGAAATTGAGCTATAAAACAATATAAGTCACCTAGGAATAAGGTAAATAGGAAGTGCACCACACTGAGATGATACTGCTGCAGAAAAAATGTGAAGAAACCGATGAATAAATGGATATTGCAACGACTAATTCAGTATGTAGCAGTCACAACAAAGTTCGGTCAAATTAAAGGAAGGAAAGTGGTCTGCATTGAGTTGAGTAGGAAAGTTCACTATTAAGCGTACGGCAGGGAGTTGATATGTGGGAAAACTACTCTGGAGGCTTCTATTAGAGAGAGGGGACTTGTCTGGGCTGTGATTGAGGAAGAAACTGGACGACGTAGGGGATCCAATATAGAAGTTGAACACAGCTTGAAAGGCATGCGACCATATAAGGCCGAAGGGACATTTCTTCATAATTTCTGAAGTAATTCAGCAGGTGGATGGGGGGGGGGGAGCGGGGGAGGGGGGGGATGCAGTAGAGGGGCAGGGGATTTGAGAACCAAGCAACTATTAAGTTAGTAGACTTTAGACATAACCCTAGAGCTCAGCCGCCCAGAGTGGCCGAGCGGTTCTAGGCGTTTCAGTCTGGAACCGCGCGACCGCTACGGTCGCAGGTTCGAATCTTGCCTCCGGCATGGATTGTGTGATGTCCTTAGGTTAGTTAGGTTTAACTAGTTCTAAGTTCTAGGGCACTGATGACCTCAGATATTAAGTCCCATAGTGCTCAGAGCCATTTGAACCATTTGATTTGAACCAGAGTTCAGGAGAAATAACATCCACGCAATCTTAAGGATAGTGAGGGCAGATAAATACGAGGACTAGCTGCTAACAAGAAAAATATTCAGATGAATGGAAAATAAAACTGTGGATCTATTAGACAACGCTCAGTGTGGCTTTGGCTGTAGGAAAGGTAAAGGCACCAGAAGGGCACTTCTGACATTGCGACTATTAATGGAAAGAAGAAAAATCAAGACTCATTGATATGATTTGAAGATCTAGAAAAAGCGTGAGACAAAATAAAATGGTACTATGTTCGAAATTATAGAAAAGGAATGTGATTAAGCTAAACGTAAAACGGAACTGTTATTATTGACCCGAAACTGTTATTACTGACCCGCACTACACAAAACGTAGAGCACAAAATGCCTTCTGTTCTCTTGACACTGTTTTTATTAGAACTGAAGTGGGCGCACGCTGCTGATATATAGCGGGAACCATGTAAAACTCAAGAGTTTCCTCTTTCCAATAGCACGTTGTTCACGCAAATATCTCAAATAACATAATAGTTATAATTTTTTTTTAAGTCGGGTGATTCTTTTTCATAAACCATGTCGTGTCCGGCCCACTCGTCCAATATAGGGTGCCTATGAATCTGTTTTCTTGGATAGCTCGATAACAGTTGAAGCAAATAGAGTTTGTTACAGTAAACTGAACTGACAAAATTTAACATAGCCGATTTACAGTGAGGTGTCACAAGCAAACGGCGACATGCAAATAATCAGTGTCCTTCAATGTATACAGCAACTAAATGATACTGTTCACAAGTAACGGTTCGTCTTTCAGTGCGCTCGGGCTAGCTGCAGGGGAACTTGTATTCTCTTCGTGTAGGGACCGCTCCTGTCATTGTGCGGTCCCAGTCAGCGTACTGTTGGCTGACGTCGTCTCGCAGCCTTCTCTGCGGTTACATTCCAGACCGAAGTGGAAGCGCTTGATGTTACGCTTGAGCACACTCTGTATACTATACGTACAAGGTCGAATAGGGATCACGAAGAATGAACGACCAAGAACGAGTTGCCCGGATTAAAAAGGGTGTGATACAGGAATTTACTCTTTCGACACTTCTGTTAGTTACATGTTCCTTAGAGCGTTTGAACGATGATTTTAAGGTTGTGGAACGAGTCAATTTGTAGGATATGTACACATGATTAGAGTTAACATTTATGAACACATTGGTTTTTTAGTCCTACTCATGCAGCTACACTAAAAAACAAGTATTTATTCTGGTTAAAAAATTTTGTTGCTGCTTATTGAAATTCTCAGTCAAGCAATCCTTCTGGAATTCAGGTTGTGGTATTCTAAGTAAATTGTATTCACTTAAGTTCAAAAATGGCTCTGAGCACTATATGACTTAACATCTGTGGTCATCAGTCCCCTAGAACTTAGAACTACTTAAACCTAACTAACCTAGGGACATCACACACATCCATGCGCGAGACAGGATTCGAACCTGCGACCGTAGCGGTCAAGACTGAAGCGCCTAGAACCGCACGGCCACACCGGCCGGCTTCACTTGAGTCATAATTCTATTAATTTTAATGAAGGTCGTTGGTGCTTAAAGTTTTGTGCAATGACATAAAAGTACAGAATATATATTTAGAATTAAACTAGGAAATATGGAATTAATAAGAGGTGTCTGAAATGAGATTAGTGATAAACACACCATCAAATTTGGGGATCGCGTAGTAAAAGAATCTTGGTGTCTTGGATATAGAGGAACACATGATGGACGAATCGTTCTCCGGCAGCCATTTCTCCCTGGCTTTCCTGCACTTCCTACCTGTTTCATTCCTAAGTGTGCTGCTGTGTTCCTGCCTCCCTTTGAACTTTTTTATACCTCCCTCTTTCGTCAGCCAATTGAAGCACTCCGTCTGTTACCTGTCGTTTCTTCACAGTTGCCTTCCTTGTACCTATGGTTGTCTGTCCAGCTTCTCTGATGGCCTTTCTTAGAGATGTCCATATCTCCTCAAACGAATATATTCTGCGGTATTCACTATTCCTGTGTCTACGACTTCTGAGAATTTCAGACACATCTCATTGTACCTGAGACTTCAGTATCCCACTTGATTGCACACCTGTTCTTCCAGACTATTCTCTTTCAGTCCACTCTTCATTTTCCTCTGTGGTCACCAGTAATCTACCTAGTTCGGCGCGGCCCGCTACAATTTACTATCCAGTGTCAGCCTTTTCATTTCAGGGATAGTAGAGCTGAAAAATCATAAACACACTTTACTCATTTGGATAGGTTCAAATTTCATCTAATGGTTTTGAATGGTTTCTATTGATTTTACCCTGTGTACCTGTGCAAAAACTGCGATCGCCCTAGGCTTCAGAGGGATGCGATCATGTTCAATGGAGTTGCAACCTCGCGATGTCCTTCCC
Organism: Schistocerca piceifrons; assembly: GCF_021461385.2. Taxonomy (NCBI): domain Eukaryota; kingdom Metazoa; phylum Arthropoda; class Insecta; order Orthoptera; family Acrididae; genus Schistocerca; species Schistocerca piceifrons. The sequence continues at coordinate 364,587,350 of NC_060144.1, read as the reverse complement.
GAAGGGGTTAATCGTCTGGGTGATGTCAGCAGTGTCAGAGTTGTCACGAAAGTTATCCGGTTGCTCATCGCACTGTGAACTGCGTGGGAATCAACGCCCGAAAGAAGGAGGTAATTACATTAACCCCCGAGGCTTCTTGATGTCAATACTCAGCGTTGGTGTGTCTGAAATGTTTTCTTCGTCCACTCATAAGAAATCCGCGTAATTTCAACACTGGTCATCGCTGTTGGAATCTCGATCACGGAGACTTAAAAAAAAAAAATGATGAAATATGGTCCAAATGGCTCTGAGCACTATGGGACTTAACATCTGTGGTCATCAGTCACCTAGAACTCAGAACTACTTAAACGTAACTAGCCTAAAGACATCACACACACCCATGCCCGAGGCAGGATTCGAACCTGCGACCGTAGCGGTGACGCAGTTCCAGACTGAAGCGCCTAAAACCGCACGGCCACACCGGCCGGCTGAAATATGGTATGAGGAGATGTGACGCCCTTTCCGTCATGTAACCTTCGGCAAAACTGTTTTGATATCTGGGGCCAATGTGACATCATTAGCCCACCTCACATGAACTTCTGCTGTGGTACTTTCTTCACGTGTGTTGGCACCTCTCTGTTTGAAGAGTAACTGAGGCTGAGTATGACGTCCCATGATGCCATGCTACTATACAACCTTCGTTATTTCTGGAGTTCCAGATCGTCGGACGACGTTTTCTAACACTTTATGCCTTTCTGGCAATCCCTATCAAGAGCATTTATTTCATGTTCGCGTGTTTAGCACTTCCTCTCAGGGCATTTAAAAAAGATGTCACGCGTGTGGAAGACATCAGTGGTTATGGGGACATTACTGCGTCTTATAATCAGTGTAGTCGGTTCCTATTAGAACCCATTAATGAGGATTAAGGACACATCAGCCCATCATATTAAGGGAAAACAAAAATTCCTTTCCGCTGCATCGTGATACTGGCTATGGGACATGAAAGGCCAGTAACAAAACGATACAATTCAATATAAACTGAAAACTAATTGTCAAAAATCATATATACATAATATAAGACAGAGTTAAACAGGACCTAAAAGTGTAAAATAATTTCTCGTATGCGCATATAGATTCCTAACCCATACAGGTAAAGCTTAAACATGACTGCGTTGTTGGCTACCATTACAAGGTAAAACAATTGCATCCCTCGGTCGCGAAAATGTCGGCATAAGGATGCAGAAGGCAATGGAAACTACTGCATTAGAGACACATAACGTCTACCCAAAGGGCATGTGGACTGTAATTGAAAAACTGTCATGATGATATCTTCATTGGCAAAAGATTCCGGACAACTCCCTCAAACAGATCTCTGGTAGAGAACTGCCAATTGATATTGTGAGAAAGATCGAATAACCAACGAAATTCTTACATGCATTACTTCAAAATCTAATAAAATCTGTAATTTTTTATATGGAAGACTGTCGTTTGCTGTGTCATAAAGGTCATGGCCAGAAGAGGATGGGCATCAGTTTGAGGAAGTTGGAACAAAGTTTGAGAGACAAGAAACATTCTGATTCTAATATCATAGGAGGCAGGCTGACAGACAAAATGATTGATGAACTACAGCAGTATTATTGGATGGCCATGAGAAATAATACTAAGGATTTCCACAGACTGTGAACTGATGAAAAACCAGTACACCACCTTTGCCCTGTTGGACTTGATTCATGGTGTAATTACCGCAATGCCCAGAACTCAAACAGTTCATACAGTCATAAACATTTCACCCCAGCAGCAATCATGGATATCAGAAAAACTGTTTACAGAGACCGGGCAAATCCTGAATTACGGTCAGACTCAAAATCCTAATGAGTCGTTCAATAATCTTATATGGACTCGCTTACCAAAAAATGTTTTTGTAGGAACGAATACACAGAAGTGGGGTTCAGTGATGCCGCTGTTGCTTTTAATGATGGATAAATTGGTAGGGCGAAAGTGCTACAGCATATGGGAATTAATCCTGGAGCAAACTGCATCAGAGAACTTGAACGGATGGACAAGGTTCGCATTGATAAAGCAGAGTATGCAGCACAGTCGGCCACTAAGGAGTCCTGAAAGAAGAAAAGCAGAAGAAAATGGAAAAAGATCAAGAGGACGATATACAGTATGGAGCAGGGTGCTTCTGAGTGACTAAATATAAAAAAATTAAGCATATATTAAGTGAGTTACAGTCTTCTGAAACTTCAGAAGCAGTTCCTGAAAATTTACATTTTCTGTTGCATTTATCCCTAAATATCAGAAACCACTTCGAGCAGAGTATCCAAAAATATGGCTCAAATGGCTCTGAGCATTATGGGAATTAACATCTGAGGTCATCAGACCCCAAGAACTTAGAGCTACTTAAACCTAACTAACCTAAGGGCATCACACACATCCATGCCCGAGGAAGAATTCGAAACTGCGACCGTAGCGGTCGCGCGGTTCCAGACTGAAACGCCTAGAACCGCTCGGCCACAACGGCCGGCAGAGTATTCAAATTTTCAGGGAGTAATAAAAAACATAATCTTAGTCAGCTGAACTAAAAAAGAACATAATGTTACATATAACTAAAATTATTCAGGATAACGCACAAAAAAGTACACAAAATTTTAACCGTGTAATTAAAAAATTGTATTTCCGAAAGCAGTGGCTCAAATGCAATTTTTGTAGTTCAGTATACTCAGAACATACAGTTTAATGCCCTGTTAAAGGTTCATGTCAATGGCTGCAGTGGTTCCTTAAATACAGGGAAGCCAAGTCACTAAATTTAACATTATTGGGATAGGGCATTCAAACTTCCCTTAACATCAGAATTGGTGAACACGAAGTGGACGAAGGCAAGGCATTCCGCTAGCTAGGCAGCAAAATAACCCATTACGGACAGAGCAAGGAGGACATAAAAGGACATTCCTGGGAAAGAGAGGTTTACTAGTATCAAATATCGGTCTTAACTTGAGGAAGAAATTCGAGAATGTACGTTTGCAGCACTGCTTTGTATGTGAAATACGGCCTATGGGAAAACCGGAGAAGAGAATTTGACATGTGGTGCTACAGGAGAATGTTGATTTCTCCGCAGAATCGGTGAGGAAAGGAACATGTATGGAAAACACTTACGAGAAGAAAGGACAGGATGATAGGGCATTTAAGACGCCACGGTGCAAGTTCGATGGTAGCACAGGGAACTGTAGAGGACAGAAACTGTAGAAGAAGACAGAGATTGGAGTACATCAAGCTAATAATTCAAATAATTGTGGACGTTAGTTGCAAGTGCTACAGTGAGATGAAAAGGTTAGCTGAGGTGAGGATTTCGTAGCGGACCGTATCAAACTACTCAGAAGATTAATGACAAATAAAGTGTATCTCCAAGCGTAATTGTGATGTTACCATGCACTTACTGCTGTTTAACAGCAATCTCAATAATTTTCGATTTACTCGTTAAAAGTAAATACAAATTTCAGTTGATTCTGATAGTCATTGATGAAAACTACGTACCAATCACTGGCTTGTCCTGAGCAGACAAGCGTCGAACTTTACGGATACCTCACTATTTTCCTCTGTTCGTTTCCAGAGGAGGCAATACTTGATTTTTTGTGTTAAATGGATCTCGCGCTAAGACGGAATAATTTACTAAAATTGCCTTGGGAGATGTTCTTGTTCAAGCTTCTGTTAATCTCGTGTGAATTCTAAGATCGTGTGTGAGGGACTTTTTTAGTGACTTCTGCACTGCTGTAGAAATAATTAGCATCCGTAAACACTGCTATGAATAATAATAGTAGATTGTCTTCCAGAATCCTTTTGTAAGTTCCTGGTACTATTATTAGGAATAACATTAATTGGTGTCCCAGTACTCCGTAATTTCATTTTCAATAGCACTGTATTCTTTTCCACGTGCCACTTCGTTATGCATTGTTTGCACATTAGAATTAGCGGCCTGTGGAGAAGGCATCAATCGGGATCACGTTTACGGGACATCTTAGCAAAACGAAACATAAGCAAGTTGCCTCCAGTTGTGCTACGGAAAAGTGAGAGCGGACAATATTTACTTAAATGCACCGTGTTTGTTGTTTCTAGCACATCTTATTGGTGGTGAGCTTTATGTTCAGGAATCCGTCGTGGCATGTGAGGGTTAAAATTTGGATTTGACACGAGACTGTTAATAGTAGGAACATTGAAGCCATTAATCACTGACCTTAGCATGTCCCCCATTACCCGAAGGAGTGTTACATGTTTCATCCCTTGTGTAAGTAAAATGGCGTTAAATACTGGTTAATTTCAATAGGATGCAACTACCCCAATCGAAATGTTACACTTGACATCACTGTGCGTGGATGTGCTGCTAAAGCGGCAGAGTACATTTTCAAAACGATCCTTTATAAAACCCATTTAATAGTTACAACAGCAGTACCAAAAGCGCAGTTCCACAATTACAATTTATTTTTGTTATAAATCCATTCACACATCACAAAAATTATATTAATGAGGTAATTAATTTCGGTTAGCTATGGCAATCTTCAGACCTGAGGGACTCCAGTACATTCCATAACTCGTGTCATTGCGATATACCTGGAGATGTGCAGTCAGATTAAGCAGCCACAAAAGCTTCCTCTTAAAATCTAAAAGTTTTGCTGAGTAAACTGAGAACAAAAATAGATTTTATAAGTAATTTGATGATTAATTCGACTATACCTTCACTGTACACAATGGTACGAATTATATAATGTACTGGATTCAGTCGGGTCTCAAGATGGAGGCAGTTGACCGAAACTGATTACTAATTTAGTAATATTTTTGTGATCCATGACTGGATTTAAAATAAATATTTCCTTGATCGCTGTGAAACCTTACTGCATATATGTTGCAACGCGTGATGCACGATTTAGGTTTTCTGTGATTTCCCAAAAACACATAAGGCGAAGCCAGGGACAGTTCGTTTGCAAAGATGACGGCGCATTTCCTTCGCAACCTTTCCCAATCTGAGATTATTCTCTGCCTCTTCTTCGACAAGACGTTAAACCGTACTCGTCTTTATTTTGATGAATATTCACATTGTGCACTCTCTATATCAGTGTAGAATGAAATCACAAAAAACTAATCGAATAAACATTCCGGGCCTTTCAGCGCGCTTGTTCAGCTAGAATGAGGTGGAGAGCGAAGCCTCGCCTCACGCACCCCTTTAAGCGGCCTACCCTCGGCGGACGCGGCGGGGCCACTGTGTAGCGAATTCCATTAGTCCACCGCTGCGTCGGCGAGAGAATAAATTTCGAATGCCAATCGCGGGTCGGCGCCGGTCGGCACAGGACGCTCTTTAAAGTGAGCGGCTCGCTCGTAGCGCCGCAAATAAACCTTTTAGCGTGGCGGACGCGTATCCGTTTAGCTGTAAGCGAGGAAGGGCGCCGAATAATCCACGCGCAGCGGATCACACGTGGAGGTGGAGCTGGTGGCAGGAGCCCTACCTGTGTGCACGCTTAGGAGTCGGTGGCTTACGGCTACCGCCAGGTGCATTTTGTGGAGTAGTAGCGTATGCCAGTGATCAAACCATTGTTCTCTTAATTAGTACAATTAGTCCAATTAAGAATATGAGAAGTGTTACACCGTGAAGCACATATTCGATATCAAACTTTTTTGGAAATGTTCATCACATTTCCTATTTTTCTTGTTTTTTACTAGCCGAATCTATGAGTGCAAGTCCTCCTTTCCCCTCTCTCCGTCCATCTTCTCCTTCCCTCTCTCGTTCGTTCTCCCCCTCTCTCGCCATTCTCGTCCAACCTCCACTCTTTGTTATCTCCTCCTGCCCAACATACATCTGCTACCCCCTTCCCTCTCTCGGTCCATCCCCTTCTCTCCCTTCTATCCATCTGCTCCTCCCCCATCTGTCCTTGTACTCCTGCCTCCTGTATTTCCTCCTCCTTCCCTCTGCCCATCTGTTCCTCTATCTAACTCCCTCTCCTCTCTCTGTACCTCCTCCTTCCATTTGGCTATCTCCTCCTCCCCACTATCTGTCCGTACACTTCTCTCTTTCTGCCTACAACTCTTTCTGCCTATCACCTCTTCCCTTTTCGTGTCCATGTCATCCTTTCCATCTCTCAGTACTTATCCTCCTCCCACGTATCTTTGTCGGTCGCGTTCTTTTCCCATCTCTGTTTGTCTGTTCCAGCCCCCTGCTCTCTCTCCACGTTATCACGCCCACCCCCAATAGGAGGTTTCTGGTTCTTACCCCCACAGTATTTCTAGTCGTGCAGTACACCCGTACGAAGGTTAGATGAAATCAAGCCAGGGGTTTAGGAGTAGCTTTTCGTCGACTCGTACACACATGTCACTTATATTTAACATATTTGACACGTATCTGTAGATGCATTTGCCCTATATCACTAGAGAATTACGACCTGTTGTTTCACTTTCACACAGCTCAATGTTTATGATGTCATGTCTTCGGATCTATGTGTCGTACAATGAATTAACTTTGTAGGTACTTCCAGTGGACACCATCTGCTCTTTTGATTTCGACACAAAAAGTAGAAGGTATAAAAAAATAGGTATTCAAGACACGTTGCAGACAAGTAACACTTTCACAGAAAGGATGGAAGTTCTGCAATGATTAAAAATATTTTGGGGGAGAGAAATTTTAGATACCTTGCAAGAGTGTAGCGTGTAGATAGAAGGACAGGAGATGAGGGTAGCTGCTGGGAAGGAAGTTAGATTTTAACGTCTTAGTAATGGACCCTATCAGCTACTAAATAACAGCAATGTGTCTCCTCACGCGCTGTTTTCAAGGAAAACGTTACTCGTTGGATTCAGACGATGAAGTTCGCTAACTGTGCAGGAGCCCAGTGGGGAAGTAATTGTCGTCGCGAGTCGTGTGTGCACAAGTGGCACGCATTGGTTCTCATTCGATATCCACTCCCTGTTAACTTGATATTCAGCGACCTCCTTGTGCTAGGTGGCCTCTCGGTGCCGTACTACTTCCCACTCGGTCTGTCGGCCAAAGAAAGTATGGTATCTTGGAACCTCCCTCACAATGGGCCATGTGTCGGGAACACATTCGAAAAAAAGAAAGAAGATTAGTGTTCAACGTCCCATCAAGAATGTGGCTGTCAAAAACGAAGTACAACCTGCGGTTTGAGAAGGACGCAGCATCATCGTCAGAGGAGCAATCATCTTATTTCTTTCAAGCGATTTCCAGAACAGAAGCTGAGTAACTTACAACTGATCTACCATGCCTGGTCTGGGATTAAAAAACGTTCCTTTCCGCGTGCTATACTTTTACCGACTCAGCTATACAGATGCTACTCACTCCATCATAGCAGTCCAGCCAGTATCATTCTCCTACTCTCCAAACTCTAGCCGTATTCATTTCCAGTTCTTATTTATTTAACATGGTGGTAATGGCCAGCCTGTAGTTATGCAAGTATTCCCGGTAAGTCTCTCCCTGCTTCAATAAAGCGCAGTGAAATGAAACCGAGACAGATGGAAAACAACTAAGTAACCTGTTTACAGAAGGAGATTTTCACTCTGCAGCGGAGTGTTCGCTAATATGAAACTTCCTGGCAGATTAAAGTTTGCCGCACTGAGACTCGAAATCGGGACCTTTGCTTTTCGCGGGCAAGCGCTCTACCATCTGAGCTACCGAAGCACGAACCACGCCCCGTCCTCACAGCTTCAATTCTGCCAGTACCTCGTCTCCTACCTTCCAAACTTCACAGAGGCCCTTCTGGGAAACTTGCAGAACTAGCACTCCTGGAAAAAGTATATTGCGGAGACTTGGCTTAGCCATAGCCAGAGGGATGTTTCCTGAATGAGGTTTACACTCTGCAGAGGAGTTTGCACTGATATGAAACTTCCTGTCAGATTAAAACTGTTTGCCGCACCGAGACTCAAAAATCGCGAACTTTGCTTTTCGCGAACAAGCGCTCTACCAACTGAGCTAAACAAGCACAACTCACGCCTCGTCCTCACACCTTCAATTCCACCAGTATCTCGTCTACTACCTTCCAAACTTCACAGAAGATCTTCTGCGAACCTTGCAGAACTAGCATTCCTGGAAGAAACGATATTGCGGAGACTTGGCATAGCCTGGGGGATGTTTCCTGGAGGAGATTTACACTCTGCAGAGGAGGCTGCGCTGATATGAAACCTCCTGGCAGATTAAAATTGTGTTTCACACCGAGACTCGAACTCGGGACCTTTGCCTTTCACGGGAAATCGCTCTACCAACTGAGCTACCCAAGCACGACTCACGCCTCGTCCTCACAGCTTCAATTCTGCCAGTACCTCCTTCTCCTACCTTCTAATCTTCACAGAAGCTCTTCTGCGAACCTTGCAGATGTAGCACTCAGAAGAAAGGATTTTGCGGAGACGATGTGAGGAGGGGTCGTGAGTCGTGCTTGGCCTACAACGGCGATATGTTGGCGCGCGTTGTCCTGTTGGAAGACACCACCTGGAATACTATTCATGAATGGCAGCACAAGAAGTCGAATCGCGAGTCTGACGCACAAATTGCAATCAGGGTGCGCGGAATAAGCACGAGAGTGCTCCTGCTGTCATATGAAATCCCTCCCCAGACCATAACTCCAAGGGCAGGCCCAGACTGTCTGTCACGCAAGCCCTCAACTTGTTTCGTTCTAACCAACACATTGCCGTCACTGGCATCGATGCAGAACCAACTTTTCTGAGAAAGCACAACAGTCATCATCCACCACACCCTCCAATGAGCTATCGCTTGACACCATTGATGCCGCAAACGGCGGTGGTTTGAGGCTAGTGGAGTGCACGTTTCAGCGGTTTTGGCTCGGACCTGTCCTTCAATAATCGATTTGTACAACAGTTCTTTGTGTCACTTTGGTGTGAACTGCTGCTAAAACTGTAGATGCAGTACGATGCACCAGAGCCGTACACCGAACACGGTGGTATTCCCTTTCGTTAGTGCTACATGGCCGTGCACAGCCCGGTCTTCAAGAGTTCGTACGTTCTTGTGACCACCGCTGTCAGCAATAGAATACAGTGGCTACATTCCTGCCAAGTCTTCCTCTGGTATTTCGTAGCCCTATTATATGTTCCCATTCAAAGTCAGTCAGGTGTTGATAACGGCATCTGTGTCGCCTTAACGGCATTGTTGTCTAACAAAGAACCACGTCCAGTCTCAAAGGTAACTTACTCTCACGACTGTTACAGTAGCTATTTAAAGCGTTCTCAAAAAGGTGATATTAGGACCACTCTTTCGCGCTGGAGCGAGATTTGAATAGACATCATCTACCACATGTAGAAACACCCCTACCAATTTTTGTTTATGTTGTGCAACACCTTCCTGGTGTTGCGATTGTTTTTCCGTGTAACTTGTATAACCTGTAATATTTACAAAAGCTACACAAAACAAAACCATCCTGGTGTTGCGATTGTTTTTCCGCGTAACTTGTATAACCTGTAATATTTACAAAAGCTACACAAAACAAAACCACATGTCTCACAACCACAAAGTCAGCAGAAAATGCCGCAAATAGCTTATGGCTCTCTCGAGTACGCGTAACTTTATGTGACTCTAAAATGGGCCTGTAAATTTAAACACCGACTAGTAAACATCATGTGTTACAAAGGTCACTGTCCTGCAGGTAGAACACCTTCCCATAGTATGATTCACAGCTGCGTGAAGCAGAGTTAGTTACTTTCGAGACTGGTAGGGGAGCAACTCGAAGATCAGTATCTACGTACCAGTCCCGTGTACACACAGCTCTGCAGCAGTTCCGAAGCGTAGGACGGAATGATAAGCTGTCTGCCACTGCCCTTAGAAATACTGCATGCAAACAAAACCCGAAATCACTTATATCAAAATTCGTAGTGGTGATATGAGGCATACGAGTGGTGATATGAGGCAGGAAGAACAGCGAGCTAAAGAAAACACATCTCGCTTAATGTAGGGCATTCATCTCAAAAGTAGGGTCCATCCCAATTCGGGAGTAACGAAAGAAAAGAGCAATGAGAACAGATGAGGGAGAGCAGAAAACTTGTCTTAACTTTCGTACTGACTAAAGTGGAACAGAGTGTGAGCTTCATAGTTTAGTTGTTATTCTACTGGAAAACAGTACCATTTCTGTCTCTTGCAGCCATCACTCGCTTATTACCGATATTGTGATAGTCAGCTGGAATCAATGGAAAGTATCAATCGGCTTATGCGACCATGAAATGGAACGCGTGTCATTCGTACGTGAGACCATAGTTTGGTATACACATTTGTTTGGTTGATGTGGAAACGCACCAAAACTGATAACTGCATTACTTATTGTTTGCTAACTAAAACGTCAAGTCGGAATTGTTAGTATGAAGGGTCTCTCATCAATGAATTCATTATGAAGCACTGGTGGACATAATATGAGAGTAACATTTAAAACGTAAGAATTGTTTTGAGCAGCCTGAATCAATTCGTGCCTTGCAATTTTCTTGCGTACGGTGTGATATGGGAGTAATGCACGCTGCAGTTAGAGTTCAAGTCTTCCCGACAGCAGGTAACGGTGAGTATTGGCGGACGATGCAGTTAGATTTCAGATTTGGTCGACAGTCTGTAGAATGTATCTATCTTCCGGGTCTTCGAGCAATGCAGTTACGTACGAGGAATGTTTATCTACAGCTTTTTGGTGTACGAAAAGCACTTTCATTACATGTGTGGATTATTTCGGGTGTGAATGTGTAGAACACCTTTCCATTCGGGAGTGCATCATTGTAATGTTATTTTAACCAATTTTAACTTCCGGCAATAGTAACTTTCGCATGTTGTCTCACTACCCAAGTTACACAGCGCGATGAAACTTCACCCGTATATTGAACGAACTGTTTCAGTTTAATTCAGAAGGCAAGTGAAATAAAAATGAAATGAGACGAACGGAAATGTCACTTTTATTTAAAGACAATAATTTCATTGAAGAGACCACGATTTATTATAGTCCCTTGAGAATTACAAATTAGTCCGCAGCTCGTGGTCTCGAGGTCGCGTTCTCGCTTCCCGAGCACGGGGTACCGGGTTCGGTTCCCTGCGGGGTCAGAGATTTTCAGTTGCCTCGAGATGACTGGGTGTTTGTGTTGTCCTCATCATTTCATCATCATTCATGAAAGTGGCGAGATCAAACTGAGCAAAGGTTGTGAATTTGTAGGGGCGCTGATAACCGCGCAGTTGAGCGCCCCACAAACCAAACGTCATCATCATCATCATCAGTACAAAGTACATCCCATTCCACCGTCAGCACGGTTGAAAGCTACTGGATGGACGTTGGTGCACGTGGACGTGCTGCAATACGTCGCTCCATCGCAACCCATGTGAGCTCGATGGAGTTTAAGTCGGGGGACGACAGGCCAGTCCAGTCCATTCGCCGAATATCCTCTCGTTCCTAGCGCACCTCCACCTCCTCGTCATCATCATCATCATCAGTACAAAGTACATCCCGTGCTGCAATACGTCGCTCCATCGCAACCCATGTGAGCTCGATGGAGTTTTAAGTCGGGGGACGACAGGCCAGTCCAGTCCATTCGCCGAATATCCTCTCGTTCCTAGCGCACCTCCACCTCCTCTGTTCGATGCGGACGCCTACTGTCATCCATGAAAACGAAATTAAGGCCCAATCCACTCCTGGAAATACGCAGCGGGGAAGCAGTACAGCGTAACAGTAGCGTTGACTGGTGAATGTACGTCTTCAAAGACCTGGAGGTCAGTAGACCACTACAACATTATACACCGTCACAAATTGACCATCAAAAGGATCATGTTCGACAATGCTAGCCGTACGCATATATGCGGAGTGGCGGGACCACCTAATACATCCAGCAACACTGTAAAACAAGAGCGTTATTTTAAAGTATAGGGTAGTTATAAATAATGTGAAGCTACTCACAGAGGCCCAATGTGGGCTGTAATTGTCGTATGGCAGCGAAGCTTAGTAGACAGGCAAATGGGTCAATGAGGAACTGGTTTACCCTGGAAAAAGTTGTCTTGAAATGATTAATTTGATCATATTGCCATTATAAACTTTCTAAAAAGATCAAATCTTCATCTGCAGAGCAGTTTTGACCAGCAACAGCAAATCTGGCTCTGTAATTGCAATAAAGACGTATAGAAATTGACATTTAGGATATTCGGGAATCCAGCCGGATATTCGCGTCGTCTCAGGTCTCAGGTAGCACCTGAAGAAGACAGCGAGGCACGCTGTTGAAATATCGTGCGAGAACGGCGCGAATATCCTGCTGGATTCCCGAATATACAAGATGTCAACAGATCGACAGGAAATCATGAAGAATTACGTATATAAATTGTTTGAATGCGTGGTGTCAATTCTATCTAATATGTCAGCGGAACAGATACCACGTGGAAGTCGGACGCGGTAGCCGAGAGGTTCTAGGCCCTTCAGTCCGGAACCGCGTGACTGCTACTGTCACAGGTTCGAGTCCTGCCTCGGGCATGGATGTGTGTGATGTCCTTAGGTTTTGTTAGGTTTAAGTAGTTCTAAGTTATAGGGGACTGATGACCTCAGATGTTAAGTCCCATAGTGCTCAGAGCCATTTGTACCATTTTCGAACCACGTGGAGACCGCAGCTATAATACGTTTTATGTAGATTTAAGGTGGAGTGGGGAGAAAGGAAAGGAAATGAATGAAGCTACTGTTGTCAGCTGCATTGAGATATTATGCGGAATCAGTGGTGGCGAGTGAAAGTGAGTGCTGGAACAGGATTCGAACCAGGAACTACTGCTTACCAGGCAGTTGCGTTAACTACTGCGCCACTCGGACACAGTGAAAGATCATCCTAAACTTCTTCAACGATTCCAGTGAAATTTGTTACACATATTATCTGCAGTCTGGAAATAAATGCTGCGAAGCCAAAAAGAACAGCTTCATATTGGCGTGAGGGTGATGATGTAGAGTGAGGACAGTAATAGACGAAGAGGGAAAGAAGGACATAGATAGGGGGGAGGGTCAGTAAGTGACGTACAAAAGATGGCCAGGCAGAGGGGTGAGGGGGAGAAGGACGGGGAGTAGTAGTGGAGGAAGTGGGAGAGAGACGGATTGGAGGAAATGGACAGAAGGAGCTAGAGGACACGGACAGAGTACAGGCAGTTCTAAAGCAGATAAGATAATGATAAATCAAAGTGCCACACATGAAAGTAGCATGTCACCGAGTGTTATTTGAAACAAATTGAGGGAAGTCCATGAGGGTGTATAGCTGAAAAGCAACTATCATCTAAATTCTGTGGTGTGTGCAGGTGATGCATTACAAAAAGCAGAGACAAACTTAAAAACCTCTGTGCATAAGTTGTATGAGTTAAGAAGAACACATTACAATATAAAAATATTTGCTAGTAAAACAAAGGTAAGGCCACTACAGAAAATGCCCTGTTTGATCTAAGATTGTTATGAAAAGAAGGTAGGTCTCCAGGTTCAGTTATTTAGGCAATAACGTATGGACATAGACACAGAATAGTAAGTAAAACGAACAAATTTCACTTGTGCAACTATAAAAAAAGCATTAAGAAATATAGTTATCAAAGCCACACACTTGAAACTCTATAAAACAGTGACCTTATGGCAGCGAATCCTAGAATGAGAGAAAAAGAGATAAAAGTAACATGTAATAGTGAACAGAAATGAGGTTTTTATGAACTAATAAAGGTTGCTAAGAGAGGCACCACGTAAAAATTGATGCAATCTGAGCGAAAATAGGAATTTATGATTTAAATGAGAAAATTGAAGTAGGCTATAGAGAGAAGAACGGAGACAACACCTCAAGCGGATGGAGGAAGACAGAATTTCAGTCGTCGTAAAGAAGTACAAGCTATCAGGAGAAAGAGAGATAGGACGTTGGAGAAAGACCCTAATTATGTGAAGTCAGAATAAGCACATTGCCTAAGTCTTGAAGTGCAGATGAAAAAGAAGAATGAGAAGAGACTAGAATGATTCGCGGGGAAGGTTACTTCTCTTCCGGCTGTACATACTTACTGCTACTACTGCGAAACCGGTGCGGTCGCTATTTTATTACAGGATGGGGAAAATAAAAGTAGCCCCGACCATTTGTGGCAGCATTAATGGAGGAGTAAAACACCTACAGTTACTTCCAGCAGGATGGAGTATACAGCCGGCAGAACCTTGAAGCCCATTTACACACTCTTCACGCCTGACAGAGTTGTTAGCAGAAGTCAGTCTCGTCGTGGCCACACAGGTCACATGATCTTCAGTGTGCGGTTACTTTATGTGGGGGACTCTGAAGTCTAAGGTGTACTTTAACAACCATCATAGTCTTCAAGAACTGCAGCAGAACGTTTCGGATTAGACTGCAGCAATTCCAGCAGTCCAGCTTCGATTCGAATTTAGGAACTTGCTGACCAGGTTCCAAAAGTTCCAAGACACGAATGGTGGTCTCCGTTAACAACTGCTACAGTGAGATTAGTACTTATTTCCTTTTCTCAGCTTTTTTTAAATCCTGGAACGGTGTTCTATGAACCACTTATATTTCCCCATCCCGTTTTATTATCAAATTTAGTTCACTTCCCTTCAAGGATTCTGGTTGGTCATCAGGAAGGCCCTGAAGGTCCTATTTTTACTAGTAAAAAATAAGCGGGGATCTTTCTCTCGCGGGTCTTTTGACAGAATTTCTGTTCTCTAATTGAGTTTATTGTTTTATTTTGCGTCAGTAAACCAATGTAGTTCATGAGGTGAAATGTGTGAAACACGTGGTATCAAAATAAATGACTCGGAGAAGTATTCTTATGTTTGCAATATATTTCAATTGTTCTCATGTTTCTTGGATGATCAATCAAGAGAAGTTTCTATATATGACCGACGTTTAAGTGATATTTTTGAGTTATATATCGTCCCAGAACGTACTTTCATGACGTATTTTCGAACCAACCAGTAGAATTTTGAGAGATTTTTTTGGTCAGTGGTGCTATATCGTAGCAATATCGGTAAAATCAAACTTTCTGGGAGACTGAAACTGCGTGCCAGATGGGAACTTGAGTCTGAGTCCGTTCTTTCTTCGGGGGAGCGTTCTACCAACCTTTTTACAATGGTCTGTACCGCGACTACAACTGAGAACCCGTGCCGCCCTTACGTCACAAGCCGTGCGTGGAACCACATTTTTTCGGGTTGGTGCCAAAAACAAGCGCCTTACACCGCTTTTCTTTAATTCCGCGAGGAGGCTTCCTGGCTTCCACAGAGAGGGATGGAGGCTAAGTAGGCAGTTGTCGCAACCCGAAGCCTGGCCTCCACGTCCATTTCTTCCACCAAGGAAAGCTCATGAACCGTGAAGTAGAGGTGTAAAGCATACCACTAATTTATTTCTTTATTTTTTAATACCGCAGAGGATATCAGGAAATAGACATCGCGAGAAGAAGGCAGCGGCAAGTAACCACTCTCGGTGAGACTATCGACTCATAGTCTTTCGGAGTTTTCCGTCACCATCTCGGAGAGGAATGTTGAATTTTCGCGGCGGCGACTCGAACTGGGTGGCGCATAGGAGTTGATGATCCTGACGGCACTAAACGTGAGGGTAATAGCTCTGGCATCAGGGAGATAGGCAACTTTATCAGCGAGGTTACCATCACGTAAGCGGGGAATGCATGGGATATATGTCGTAAATCCGTAGGTAGCGCATAAGGTTGGAACATGCACCTCCTGAAGGAGGACAATGTGATCGTCCGCAGTTTACAGCATTTCATGGAACAATGACAGTTTATGGTGTGCGCGAATGGTATTGATACTGACGTGGCTATTCCTTAAGTAAGATAATTTGCTCTCGCCAGGAGGGTGGGCAATATAAATACGGAATCCCAGCGAGCTGCCTGTTAAGCTCCCGTGGAATGGCGCATTACTTTAACTGGAAGAGAGCCGACACCACCAAGGGGTTTCATCACTCTGTTTACCTCCAGAACGTCTATCCTCGGCACCGACGTCTTCCGCCAAGGAGACAGCGTCTCAAGGGGCCGGTTCAGTGGGATATTATCAGAGGTGCGCCAACAGGTAACTTCAGACAATGAAAGGGGCAGCCACATCAGACGCAGCCGAGAAACTCGGTTTCTCTAGGTGAATAATAACTAGAAACGCATCTTGCGTATGACGTCGCGTCGTCCGGTACCAGGGCGCTGGAGGACAGCCCATCATCAGCAGGAGGATCGTCACTCTGTGCGCCCATCACGTGGGGGCAGTTATCAGATGTAGCACGCGCCGTCTCTTCCGTTTCCTCAGCACCGTTGCTTCCTATGTTGTTCCGTGTCGGATGGCCATCCGCCATCAGCTAGATGAGTGCAGGACGGTACGGCTCCATGGTCAGTAACCAAGGTGTAGGGAAGCAGCCTACTCACGCCATATAAAATTCACATCAGTCTTTCCATTGTGTGCCAGCCAGTCCGCTGTAACTAGCTCTGACGTCATAAATGTTGCGGAATACTTTAAAAATCAAGTAAATAACCTGGAACGTTTCTAGCATGTCAGGAGTTACACTAAATCAATATGTGTTCAATATCAGTTCAATAACTTTAACCATTTTCGAAATTTGGATGTTTTTCTGTAAAAATCATTGGCGCAACAGAAAAGAGCTAGAAACTTAAAAATTTATATTTAGATTCCTTTTTCATAATAATTTAGTAGAAACAGTATTCTGGATCTCACAAATTAAAATTTTAGTTGAAATTCATGATTTTCTGGTTTTTGTCTTAAAAATTAAGGAAGCGAGATAGATTAAGTAGGCGAATAAATAAAGCTAGGATGTTTAAATTTAAGTAGAAGGAAGATCCGCTATAATCATAAAGATATGAGAAGTTTCAATTGAATAACTATAAAATTATAGCGATAGCGTATCTCCAAAGGGCAAGCTCGTCTACTGCATGTAGTGTAATTAAATTAATTCTCTCGCCAAAAATATTTGACTTAGCCACATCAGACTTTTATTATGATTACTTACCTGTGTGCTGATTGCACATTTAAATTGAGAGCTTCATCGGCCATCAGCAAAGGAAGCAATGATTTATTCGATAACTTAAAGTGGTGCATTACTAGCCCAGCGGCTAGTTGGGAGAGCCGATTTGATCAGGCGTTCCCTTAGCCGCCCGCACCGCGGCTTTATATATAAGAACGCTGCGCGAGAAAGAAAGGCCCCAGTTCTCTCCAGACGCTGATTAGCGCACCATCTGTGCCGGGAGTCGCGTCGCATCGGTATCATTGCTATAAACAGCCTCGGATGCCGTAATAAGTTACTCGGAATACCCGTAACCATGAAATCGTTTTCGAGTGAAGTGTTAATTCTGGAATGACTTTAATGATCTATCTCCAGTTTGCGTATGTCGTATTTTCACGTGCCGCCGCGGGACAGACATTCTACCACTATTTAGTCTGGCGTTTGATGAACATTATCATCAAATTATGGCGAGCATTCACTGAAACATTTAATTTGAACAGTTATAGTTGCATCAGTGCATTAGACGCTGAACTGCTCTGGTAGTTGGATTGTGTGGATTCATTTTGGTCTGTGACTTTCAGAATATAGTGAACGTTTTATAGAGAATGGTTTTTTATTATGAATCCCAGACAATCTCCTAATTCCTCAGAGCTATAAGCTGTAGCTATAAGTGTATTTCTCAGATGAAGTGGGCACTAGGAATTCTAATTACAGGCTTCACGTTTTGCTAATCACTTTCTGGTTGCCAATATTGTAGTTAGAGAGCCAGTGTTGAGAACGGCAAACAACAGCATAAATAATAGGAAGAATTATATAACAACAATTCCACCCGCCGCCCCACATACGTTGCTAATCGGCCGGGAAATGCATCTTTTCTACATTACATTCTACATTTTATATACAATTAATTCCACCCGCTGCCCCACGATTGGGTCCAGAGTGACTGCTTCTGTACGCTGACTGCCTTCATCTTTTGGTACCGCCTCCGGCGGTAGAGTAGGAGAGATATACAGAAGTCCATCGAGTTGTCGAGAAGAGGTGACGTCCGTGGCGGCAGATGCAGAGTGGGCGCTAAAGAATACTCAGTACTGTAGAACACTCAGTATAATGTCGTTTATTGAAACTGAACTACACTTCTCGAGCAATCACTATATAGACATAAAGAAAATAAATAACATGTAGACGACTATTCATCAAGAGCGTCGGTGAGATCCGTCGGAGCTGGTCCTGGCTCGGCGAAGAAGTGGCTGTACTGCTGCTGCGCTGGCCTTATAAAGCCGACGGAGGTCGGCGGAGTACTCCAACTTCCCCCGTGTCTGTGAGGCGACCTCTGCAGAAAAAGCTTCACACTAGTCTCTATCAAGTTCTGTTTAATTTGAAGATTTGTTTTCCTCTTGGTTGCGCCTGCAAGTGCTTGTGAATGTTATATGGTACACAGGGGTGTCTTGAGTGTAATCTGCTTGACAGGGACCGTCTGTGGCAGACGTAACAGGCGCAGTAAGCAGTCCCTCTGCGGAGGCTTAGGAGAGAGGTAGCACAGTGGGTGCTGCAGGGAAAGCGACGTTGCCGATCGTCGTCTGAACCAGTCTACGTCGGAGACATTCAGAACTGACGCGGCCTTCCTGCCCACAGCGTAAAACATTGTACAGCTGTGCATCGTACATAACGACTGTCCTGCAGCCGGCAATAACCAAGAAAAAAGGTACCTGTTTCCTCAGTTCAATTTTTAGCTGACGGACACAACTAAGGAAAAGGTAGGTTTCGAGCGTCTCCCACTTTCAGCAGTGTGACTGACGACGTTGACGTAAGGTTTAAATGCAGCCATCACAACGTCCGTCGGCACCTCAAACGGAATTCGAAGACCCTCAAGGTTCAGAGCCCAAAACCAGCATCATCAACTACAACAGCCCCTATTTTGCCAACAGAGTATCAGAGTTAGAGATAGTTAGTATGGTGCCTCACAAAGTCAGTGCACAGCTCTTCATTCACCAGTTTTATGTACACAAATGTACTATGAATCGCTACATGAATACGAGGAGATGCATTTCGTCCCGTATAAACCGTTCTATGTGATACCGTTTTGGTTGTTCATGATGAAGAGGAGAAGTTAACTTAATCCTGTCTTGGCTATTGGAAAGCGCCATGATGGTCAATGAATTTGGACACGAAAACAAGCAGCAAAGGGGAAACAAACAACTGGGCGCTCTCTCCTAGGCAGCACAACAGGTTTGACGCAAACGAGGCATGCTCACCTCATCACTGACATCTGAACTGCATGAGCTATAACCCCTCACAGATTCACTGGAGCCAATATCTCTTCTCCTACCTTCCATACTTCACAGAAGTTCTCCTGCATACGTTGCAGAATTAGCACTACTGAAAGAAAGGATATCTGCTGAGACGTAGTTTAGAGCAGCTTGGGGGATAGAATAAATTTTTCACTCTGCAGCGGAGTGTGCCCTGATACGAAACTTCTGGTAGATGATTCGTTGATTCGTCTGCAATATTCCTTTTTCCAGGTACCCTAGTCCTGCAAACCTCGCAGGACAACTTCAGTGATGTTTTGAAGGCAGGAGAGGAGTTACTGGCGGAAGAAAAGCGTAAGAGCGAGTAACCCAGCTGGTCGCAGTCGGCTGACAGCCGTGTTGTGAAACGGGCGAGCGAGAGGCTCTGTGGTGCGGCGCTCCGCAAGCGGGCGGTTGCTTACTCGCGTGGGTAGTGGTATTACAGTGAAAACAGATTAAATCGAATGACGATGGCGCATTCTTATAGAAGGGCCACGATTCAAGTAGCGTTCGAAGCCCAGTACGCACGTCCAAAGGCATAAGAAGTAGAGTGTTTCCTGTGTGAAGTAACGCACGTCGAAACACAGGAACTTATCGGTATACATCTTTCGATCGTCTCCAGCACAGTTTACCTGAAACGTATCAATGAAGCAGCGTACGAACAACTTCTTCGCCATCCCACCGATGGATATCGTTTCCACCAGTGACTGTAGACCATTCAGGACTCGGAGTTCGGAACATACGAATCTTCGAGCTACCCTTTGAAGTTTCGGCCACGCTTGTCGTGAACGAGCTGCGGCCTTACGGGGAGGTATTAAGTCACGTGGAAGAAAAGTGCCGTACGTTCGAGACGTATCCTGTACTGAATGGAATGCTTAAGGTGCGTATCAAAATGCGTAAACACATCCCATCGTACGTGAACGTTGGTGGCTGTCGGGGTGCGGACAGGAGGTTCATGTACGCTCTGAATGTCTGCAGCGACGCCTGGTCCAGATACCACGTTCAGTCACGACACCTCCCTCTCAACCTATAACGCTGCCTATTACATACGTTGAGGCATCGAGGAACATGTCGGACGCGGACGTTGTTCTGTTCCAGTTGCCGACTCCCGCAGGCCCGGTTTCCGCGCCCACGACGACGCAGCCTCCATCGGTACCGTCACCGTGCTCGACAGCAGCGACCACGTCTGCACCTCAGCCGTGTGAAGAAGGAGAGCATCAGCAAATCGATTCGATTCGGACACGGAGATGCGGGAGGTGCGTACTGTTCGTCGTGATCCACAGGACGTGGACATGCGTTCCCGCAAGCAGATGTCACCCAAGTGACGAAAGAAGAGGAGGCTGTCCGCAGGACACAGGAATGATTCGCGGGGTGGTGACACGTTGAAGGAGGATGAGGAAAATCCATCTGCAGCCAGGGCTGTGGACCTCACACCAACAGTTTCTGGTTCGCTGCTGCCAACGTCCGCCTAAGGACAATGCCAAGTTGACGATGCTCTGCTCACCGACGAGCCCCCTGACGATTTTGCGGCTAAGACATCGGATGAACGTCATGCATTTCCTAACGTACCACACCTACTGCTTGGTAATTGGGCGTCCGAGATGGAGATGGAAAGAATGATACCAGACTCGAGCGACAACCAAATGCCCGCGGCCGGCGGATCGTCGGACATATATCTTATCTCAGCCGATCAGTAATACATACGGTGCGGCTGACAGGGACGGTCGGACGGCCGACGATGCGCATACTGGCGTAAGCGACTGCAGGATACGTTATCTTACTGTCAAATGACCCAGGTGTATCGGATAGGTACAGTCAATGTCAACAGCGTAAATTCCACGATAAAAACTCAGTTTTTAAAAGACATGATTCGGCCGGCGGACATTGATATCGTGTTTCTTCAAAAGGTACGGCCTGCTCTGCGCCTGGATGCTTATAGATACGGGTATTACGTCAACCCAACTTCCGACGGTGGTGGTGGTACGGCTATACTAGTACGCGATGGCATCGAACCAACGGATATTCAGTTTTTGCCATCAGTGAGAGGCATTGCGCTCACCATCGGCGTAGTCCGCCTTGTGAATATTTTTTATGCCACATCTGGTACTGCGAAGCGTCGAGAATGAACAATGTATTACTCCACTGAGGTAGCTCCATTGTTTCAAGGCCCTACAGAGCACCTGGTGGTGGGTGCGGAATTTAACAGTTTCTTATGCCCTGAGGATCAGAGCCCTCACCAAGTCCCATAACCAGCCCTTCATGGTATGGTCAGAGATCTCACTTTGCATGATACATGGACGCTAATCCACGGTGACCGACGCGGATATACACACTTTACCAGCCACTCGGCCAGCAAGTTGGGGAGCAACTGTCGGTGCTGAGCTGTGGCCCATTGCATTCACCGACCATCAGGCCTTCATCTGCGCCGTGACTCTGCCACGACAACAGACAAGTTGTAGTAGAGAACCTTGGACTCTTAGCGTTAACATTCTCCAGGAAGAGGTTTGCTGTGTAGCCGACACCGATACCTGGCACAAATGTGTGCGACGGCGTCATACTTATGATTCCACGACACGATGGTGGACATACTGCGCCAAACCAGCTCTTAGCAGCACGCTTATGGCGTATGGAAGAGACAGGGCGCTTTGGCTCCGATCCACCTCTGAGTTTTACCACACGGTATCGTGAGAACTAACGTCGCAACAACCTTCGCCAGAGCGCCAAATGGCCGTCCACCGGACACAGGCACGGCTTCTGCAGATCACGGCTGATAGACTGGACGGCTCGCGGGTTCGATCGACACTACAAGATTCCATCCCAGAGGAATGTGTCTCTCTTTATCACATCGTCAGAGAACGCAGCCACCGTAATAGACAACTCTTCACGGCAGTTATTTCTGCGGACGGGCAACGCGCAGAGACACTCAACGACATCTCCCGTGGCTTCACAGATTATTAAATGTGTGTGAAATCTTATGGGACTTAACTGTTAAGGTCATCAGTCCCTAAAGCTTACACACTACTTAACCTAAATTATCCTAAGTACAAATACCCCCACCCATGCCAGAGGGAGGACTCGAACCTCCGCCGGGACCAGCCGCACAGTCCATACGGATTATTACCGCACTCTCTGCCTAGCAGATCAACAACGTGACAGTAACAAGGAGGACGTCCTGCACGACCTGCCACCTTCGGATAGGGCGCAAGGCGACGCCACATTCTTGGAGGCTGTCACGTGAGAAGAAATGCGCATGGCGCGAGAAACAAATCACCTGGACCTGTTGGTCTTCCGCTTGAATTTTATATCACCTTCTCTGACCTGATGGGGGAAGTTTGGCGGCAGATGTGCTGCGAATTCCTGGATCTGGACTTCCGTGCCCCCCCCCCCCCCCCCCATCCGGAAGTTTTGGAGGGCGTGATCATCCCTGAGAAAAAACAAACGGGGGTGCAGACCGCATGACTTCCGACCGTTGACGTTATTGAATTCGGATTACAAGCTGTTCGCCTGCATTCTTCATGCTCGTCCTCTCGCTATTGTCAAAGATGCCATTCATGCTGACCAAACATATCTGGGATGTGGCAGTAACATACACACGGCGTTAAGCTCTTACAGAGATGTGGCGCTCATGTCGGCATGCCGCTTAGAAGGCGCTCTCATGGCGGTTGACCTGGATCACGTATTTGACTGAGCACTGTTTCTTGTACGCTGTATTAGAAGAGATGGGACTGTCCCCGATATCGGCATTTGTGGTTCTCCGTCTCATCCACTGAGCCCCTTCCACAGTTCTGGTCAATGGTTACCTCTCGCCACTGTTCACTATTGAGCGCTCAGTGTGACAAGGATGTCCCCTGTCAGCCTTTCTCTTCGCCGTCGCTCTCGAGCCTGCACTTCGTGGTCTACGACAGCGTTTGAGGGCATTCGCTTCCGTGATGTGCATTTTAAATGTTGTGCATATGCGGAAGATGTAGTATTCTTGGCGAGGTCGGCAGAAGATATATGTAGAGCGATCGCGTGGCTTCAGGAATACGGAGAAGTGGTCGGGAGCCGTATCAATCTGCAAAAGTCGCACAACATTGATATGGGCAGAGGATTGCATTTGAGTACGCCAGTGCCCATTACCAAAGTCCCGGCGATGAAGTGTTTGGGTGTGACCTTCCATGGGAACGTGCAGCGTACAGCAGCAGATACGTATTGCAGACTGCTTAATGTGATCCGCACGCAACTTCGTCTCCATAACTTTCGAACACTTGACTTGATCAAAGGGTACATTTTGACAACGTTTACCTCGCTCCGAAACTTAATCATTACACACACATTCTCCCGATGGGCTCTACGGTAGCAGCTAAGGTCCAGGCGGCCTTCAGTCATTTCGTCAACGAGGGTAGTGTGTTCAAGAACCGTTACGAAATGCTAACGTTGTCCACACATCCAGGTGGCATTGGAATGATGAACGTACACTACACGGCGCGCGCTCCCTTCTGCGGACGATGCATCGCCTACGCACTTCGGACAAGGACACCCTTCTTAGTACAATGATTCAGGAGCTGGTGCCTCAGTCCCTCCGTCCGCATATCACTCCAGCAGTGTGTCACATTCGCAACTATCTGGTAGACATTAATTATCTGTTGGATGTCTTGCCTACCACGCGGGAACCAATCACCAAGCACTTCTACCGCTACTTTGAACGGACGCTGCCTGCTAATGTGGTTGAACGCCGACATGCGGAGGTTGGCTGCAGGCGGGTGTGGAGTAACAGACGCTGTGGTATGTGATAACGACTGAAAAATTCCCCACCCGACAACGTTTGCACATAATACATCTTGCAGAGGATCCTCTGCCCCATATGTGCCGCTGTCGACACCGACACGCCCCATTTCATTTGTGGTACGGTTACCGACTGCTCGCTCGCCGGCCGGAGTGGCCGAGCGGTTCTAAGCGCTACAGTCTGGAACCGCGTGACCACTACGGTCTCAGGTTCGAATCCTGCCTCGGGCATGGATGCGTGTGATGTCCTTACGTTAGTTAGGATTAAGTAGTTCTAAGTTCTAGGGGACTGATTACCTCAGATGTTAAGTCCCATAGTGCTCAGAGCCATATTTGAACAGCTTGGCTCTTCACACGCCGCATTTTGGCTTTGTCGCTACGACCGACGCCTCAGTCCGTAGAGCCCACCGAACTGATACATCCCGACGTCACTTGCTTCCCTGCTATTCGTCATAATGGTGTGGGTTAAGGATATAGTAGTGTCATACTTTTTTAATGAGAGCATTGCAGGGTGGTTAAATTACTGGTATTATCTAACGAGTAATTATACGATTTCAGGGCGCAAAGCGTCGGATGGTACGCTCTTTGCGAATTACTTGGGGTCGTTGTTTACGCGTCTTCCAGACCATTGGGGTGTACCGGGTGTGAGAAGAGACAGATATCGCACATGATGGACTGATGCGAGACATCAGCGGTAATTATAACGTATTTCACCCTCGCTGAACGAGAAAATGACCAGGACATACTGCCGTCTGGCTGCTGTGGATACCTCCGAGAAAGAAAATGATAGAACAAAAAAACCCAATAAAAACGTAAGAACAAAATGAACAACACATAAACTATAAAGTAATGTAGCCCTTCCTTTATCCTTTTCTTTTTCTTTTAATAAAGAAGCTGGTAGAGCTCGTGGGAGACAAGGGTCCTGGTTTCGACGACCGTTCCAGGCACCTGATTTTAATTTGCCAGAAAGTTTCAGAACAGTACACACCCCACTGCACAGTGGGGACTAGGAATTTGCCATTAGGTGTGAGTACATCACAGTAATTCTCATTTTTATGAGGTGCTGGACACCGCGTGAAGTGACCACTTGGGAAAGGATACCGGCGACGCCTCTCAGTGAAAAGCAATGCTGAAAGTGAAAGCCGAAAATCGAACGGCGAACTGGAGAATGGACCGAGAGAAGAAAGTTCTCCACGTTTTTAGAAGTTGGGCGAGTGGGGGCGGGTGATCAGAAGGAAGTGGTGGGCGGCGGCGAGAAAGACGGCAGACAGCAACTGGAGCCGACGAACTCGCCGCCCCGCCAATGTTTTCAAACTTGGTGCACCGGCCGAGACGGGCCAAGTTGGCTACCTCTCGCCGGCTGGCCGTAATTTTAAATTTAATGGCGCGTCGTTAACACGGCGCACCATCGGCTAAACAGGCGACCGTATGGGCCCCCACTCTAATTTTCCTGCCCGAAACGCTGTTAGCAGACAACTTGTAAGTGGGTTCCGCAGTTTGTCTTCGGGCTAAAACTAGACGTAGTGAAGAAAACATAGTAGCAACACCAACGCAGTCGAAGGAAGTTTTGCAACTCTCTGCGATACTGAAAACGTCTCACTTGTCGCTAACAACTTGGCTACCTTAAGGGGTCTTCAGTCCGGTGTCAGTTTATCACGTCGTTCACCCTCAACGCAGTTTCGACGAAATTGAGTCTTTAATTGCAGGTGAAATCGACATACCTAAGAAAGCGTTATACAAAAGTTGATTTTAAGTTCATGCGAATGTGATAATGCAATGAATCATTTCCCTTTACAAAGTAGAAGACTGCGCATTTAAAAGAAAGCGAGGAAGAACTACAGGACAAACCGATTAGGATTAACAGTCAGTCTATGGCTTGAGAGTAATTCGGACAAGTAAGAGGAATCTTAGAAATGAGATTAATGATGAACTATACCTCAAAATTGCCAAAGGCCTCTCCGCAGTGGTGACAGCGGTTCCCTTCCGAACATCAAAGTTAAGCGCTGTTGGGCTGGACTGGCTCTTGGATGGGTGACCATCCGGTCTGTCGAGCGCTGTTAGCAAGCGGGGTGCACTCAGCCTCGTGAGGTAAACTGAGAATCTGCTTGACTAAGAAGTACCGTCTCCGGTCGCGTAAACTGACATACGGCCGGGAGAGCGGTATACAGACCGCATACCCCTCCAAGTCCGCATCCAGTGACGCCTGCAGGTTGATGATGACACGGCGGCCGTCGGTACCCTTGGACGTTTATAGCCTGCTCGCGCGGTGTTTAGTTTTATACCTCAAAACAGGAGCCCACCATGTAGAAGAAATGAAAGAAGTCCGCTATCTCATGAAACAAGAGAGATCTGAAAAATAGACAATCTCAGGAACGGGAGGTATTTCTGGATAAAAGAACTCTACTTGAAACAAGTCTTGGTCTTAATTTGAGGGAGACGTATCTATGAATATATTCATAGAGCACAGTATTGTATGGAAGTGAATCATGGACTGAGGCGAAAGCTGAGAAGGTTATCGAACCGTTTGAGGCGTGGTGCTATAGAAGGATGCTGCAAATTAGATTGACTGAAAACAAGAAATGAGGAGAGTCTTTGGAGAACAGTTGATGGACGTAATATATGGAAAGCTCTGGCAAGAAGAAGGGCTAGGATAATAGGGAACGTGTTAAGATGATGGTTGTAGAGGGTATTGTGGGGGTGGACAGAGACATGGTTAATTCAAAAATAATTGGGAAAGTATCATCGTAAAGGGCATTTTTTCCGTTGACAATGATACGATGTACGAACCTCCCTCGGGCATATGTGTGTGTGTGTGTGTGTGTGTGTGTGTGTTGTTCTTGGCGTCAGTTAGTTTATGTAGTGTGTAAGTCTAGGGACCGATGACCTCAATAGGTTGGTCCATTAGGAATTCACACACATTTGAAAATTTGAACGCATTCTACCTGTTACGATGATATGATGTACCAATCTATGCCACCGACGGTTACCTTTTATCCTTAGACTTCGTTGTACCACTTCGACCACTTTCTCTGACTGTGTGTGTGTTCCGTTATTTTCAAATCTTCGAAATAAATATTCAATAACTAATTCATGGAATCCAGATATTGATGGCTGCATTTGTGCAAGTATCGATATATCTGGATAGATTGAGTGCGTAGGGGTCTGAAGATAGCGTTAAAGACATGCCGAAACTCTTTGTCTAAATAAAATAACTTCTCGAGACATTCGGCTGTTTGCCGAATTCCCTTGGTAAATCAGAAGGCCAAGGCTGTGACGTCAGCGACGCTGCATGTTGTGCTGCGGTGGCGCTCCTTTGGGAAAGAGCCATGCGTTCCGACTCGGACCTGCACGTGTTTACCGCTATTTCTTGTGGAGACTGCTGTGCGCGGGATGCGATCCACTACCCTTCGGCAGGATTTGGACAGCGGATGGTGCTTATGCACCAAGTTTCGCAAGAAACTCACAGCGGTAGGCCACAATTTTGAGATCAGGGATTTACTTTAAACTTTGTACGTTTTGGAAGGCCATTAAAACAACATAAAGCACAAATTGTAAGGCGCACTACTCTGGCAATTCCGAGAAAATAGGGAGAGAAGTTTTACGCTTCTATTTTGGAACTGATGTATTTGTGCAAAGGGACGGCAGTAAGAGATAATTGCGGTCAAGTAGTGCATAAGAACAATAAAGTATTTGCAGTTTTTGGAGGATTGAGAAAGAAAGCCGGCAAGGTAGCTCAGTGTGTTCGGTCAGTGGGTTAGCTGCCCTCTGTAATAGATGAACTAAGTGAATGGGTCATCGACGAAATTAAACGGGTCTTAGGACTTCCGCTCCGAACAAATGCAACGAACAAACAGAAACAAAATTAAATAAATGCGATTAGTGTTCGCGCTTAGCATGAGGGTTGGTGACGAAGCGACTGTTCGAATCCCTCTAACGTTTATTTTTTGGTCTATATTTTTTCATCACTGGCCATATTATTGAATTTATATGACACTTGAGAGGTAATGTAATGAAAAAGTAAACACTTGCATTTTCATGAAATTTCAGGGAATTACATATGTTATTTGACTAACTACTCATCTGTAATTAAATTTTCGAGGAGAGGGACGGGCGAATGATTTTCACAATCAGTAATGTAATAAGCCTCAATGTGCCAAACTACAAGAGTAATAATGTAGAATTACGCGCCGTATGTGCCCTCGACACCACACGTTGCAGGATGGTATATGTCCTACAGACATGGAAAACATAAATGGAAACTTCATACAAATACTTCATACAAATACTTCATGCAAATGCACGTGGTTTTTTTTCATGATATTACCTCTCAAATTTCATATAAATTAAATAATGTAACTAGTGAGAAGAAAGAAAGTAGATTCTTAATTAAGTTTCAGCGTGTAACACCAGTATCGGTAGTAAGTAGATTATACTATGCAACTGCGTATATGTAACTATGAAGTAATTGTTCTTTACCAATGAAGGCCATTGAATTGTCAGAGAGAAATTTGAAGTTTGTAATATATGCATTGTAACAACTAAAGGATATTTAAAAATAATGGGTTTTTCTAATATATGTCTACTCATAAAAGAGAAATTGTACTTTGAATTCTGGTTCATGCTTAGGGAATTCTTATTTATACTAGTGTAGGGAGCCCCCTCCGCTATGTAGGGAACCCCCCCTCCCCCACTACGGAAGTGGCTTTGTGCGCTAAAAGGTGGTTTTGACGGTCGACCTGGGCGGCTACAGGTTGAGCACGCTACGCAGTCAGTGGTTAGCCGTTGTACGGTTAACATCGAGCGTGGCAAGTGAGGCATTTGAAAGCCAAATCATAACGAAATTTCCTCGGATGTGGTTTCGGCTATCGTATGGTGCTCTTGTTATTATGAAATGGCTCTAAAACGAGGGCAATACACCGCCAAGAAGAATCTGTAAAGAGCATTCAACATAAAGTGTGTGAGACCATAGAACCGCCTCTGCTCCGCCAACGTCAGAAACTCAGATATGTACAGGGTGTTTCAAAAATGACCGGTATTTTTGAAACGGTAATAAAAACTAAACGAGCAGCGATAGAAATACACCGTTTGTTGCAATATGCTTGGGACAACAGTACATTTTCAGGCAGACAAACTTTCGAAATTACAGAAGTTACAATTGTCAACAACAGATGGCGCTGCGGTCTGGGAAACTCTATAGTACGATATTTTCCACATATCCACCATGCGCAGCAATAATATGGCGTAGTCTCTGAATGAAATTACCCGAAACCTTTGACAACGTGTCTGCCGAAATGGCTTCACATGCAGATGAGATGTACTGCTTCAGCTGTTCAATTGTTTCTGGATTCTGGCGGTACACCTGGTCTTTCAAGTGTCCCCACAGAAAGAAGTCACAGGGGTTCATGTCTGGCGAATAGGGAGGCCAATCCACGCCGCCTCCTGTATGTTTCGGATAGCCCAAAGCAATCACACGATCATCGAAATATTCATTCAGGAAATTAAAGACGTCGGCCGTGCGATGTGGCCGGGCACCATCTTGCATAAACCACGAGGTGTTCGCAGTGTCGTCTAAGGCAGTTTGTACCGCCACAAATTCACGAATAATGTCCAGATAGCGTGATGCAGTAATCGTTTCGGATGTGAAAAATGTGCCAATGATTCCTTTGGAAGAAATGGCGGCCCAGACCAGTACTTTTTGAGGATGCAGGGACGATGGGACTGCAACATGGGGCTTTTCGGTTCCCCATATGCGCCAGTTCTGTTTATTGACGAAGCCGTCCAGGTAAAAATAAGCTTCGTCAGTAAACCAAATGCTGCCCACATGCATATCGCCGTCATCAATCCTGCGCACTATATTGTTAGCGAATGTCTCTCGTGCAGCAATGGTAGCGGCGCTGAGGGGTTGCCGTGTTTGAATTTTGTATGGATAGAGGTGTAAAATCTGGAGCATGAGACGATACGTGGACGTTGGCGTCATTTGGACCGCAGCTGCAACACGGCGAACGGAAACCCGAGGCCACTGTTGGATCACCTGTTGCACTAGCTGCGCGTTGCCCTCTGTGGTTGCCGTACGCAGTCGCCCTACCTTTCCAGCACGTTCATCCATCACGTTCCCAGTCCGTTGAAATTTTTCAAACAGATCCTTTATTGTATCGCTTTTCGGTCCTTTGGTTACATTAAACCTCCGTTGAAAACTTCGTCTTGTTGCAACAACACTGTGTTCTAGGCGGTGGAATTCCAACACCAGAAAAATCCTCTGTTCTAAGGAATAAACCATGTTGTCCACAGCACACTTGCACGTTGTGAACAACACACGCTTACAGCAGAAAGACGACGTACAGAATGGCGCACCCACAGACTGCGTTGTCTTCTATATCTTTCACATCACTTGCAGTGCCATCTGTTGTTGAAAATTGTAACTACTGTAATTTCGAAAGTTTGTCCGCCTGAAAATGTACTGTTGTCCCAAGCGTATTGCAACAAACGGTGTATTTCTATCGCTGCTCGTTTAGTTTTTATTGCCGTTTCAAATATACCGGTCATTTTTGAAACACCCTGTATCATACTGTGAACCAGTATGTTTGTGTGAGTGTTTTTCAATAATAACTCCAGTGATATAAGCATGTCTTTGTACCTTAAAATTGTCCTGATCATGAAACCAATGCAGGGTCCCACCCTAAATGTGCAGAAACCGAGTATCGTGTTTCTAATCAGTTAATGATTTGTTTCTGTACTAAATGTACTAAAGTTCAGTGCCAAGGTGTGTAGTGTTACCGTAAAAGTACCTGCTTCACAGGTAATGGAAAAGGCACACAAATTGAACCTATATGAAAAGTAATTTTGCTTTGATTATTACTATGAACTAATTTTTGAAGTTAATTGAACTTAATATGTGAATTACTTGCTTTAAAGTATGAACATTTAATTATTTCAGGTGTGGTTGAAATTCAATATTGGAAAACTGGAATTTGTTTCTGAAATAGTCACTGAAACTGCCTGTAAAGACAGTTTCTGATTATGGGGACCCACAATATTCTTCTCTGTTATAAGAAAGATAAAATAAATATTGCTTATGCTAAAGAAATCTGAAGAATTTTCCTAAAAGTGTGAGTATAAAAAGTGTCTGTGTAATGTTATTTAACCTCAATTGTGATGTCTGTATGTTAGTTAAGCCCGGATCCTTATCATGCCCAATTTTAATCTCGCGAAGTCTTCAGGAGCATCTTAGTGCTGAGTTAGTTATTCGTTGCAACAATAACTATTATTATCATGATTGGAATAACTTTTAAATTTCCTATGATTGCTGATCTGTGTTAATAGTAACTACTGCTATCCACTACTCAGTTCGTCCGGTAGGTGTGTGTATTCATTGCACTATTTAAAAGGAGTATTAATAAAGTCAATTTAGTAACTCATATTCATGTTTCTCGAAACATAATGTTTCTAATTATTATGCCTAATTAGGCTGGCGATCATTTATAGTTTCATTTGTATGAACCTTTCGACTTTCGTTACTCCCAGAGCAAAACCTGTTCAGTTTTCTATTAATAACCATTAATACGGAATTACTTGTCGATACCCTCTGCCCATTAGGTAAACACACGGTCAAAAACATTTCTTAAATTCCTCTCTGAGGGTAACGCTAGTCTGCAAGAGCGTTGTATTTGGCGCGATCTTGCAGCTTTTGTGTTATAAGCGGGAGTCGAACCTTCGCCTCATGCACGTTCGTCTTACGAAGCTCGAAAGGTAATCAATTAACCTTCATGAACTCTTAACGCATGGAGCCTTCGCACAGATACATGAGCCACATAATGAACACTTAGAACTTCTCTTGAGATTTTCTCGGAATTGTCAAAATATTGCACCTTCCTACTTGCATATTATGTTGCTTTAGTGCCCTACTAAATGTGCACAAAGTTTGAAGTAAATATGTGAGCCCAACGTCTTGGCCTCCCCTTGCCAGTGCTGGCGGTGGCTGACGTGGATGGCAGGTCGGCAGTGCTGTGGTACCAACTCCCACAAGGGACTCAGTACTTGCGGCGACTGACCCAACCCGGACTCGGATGCATAGGTGCTACTGGTGAGGCCCAATCGCATCATGTCCGGGGTGGCGCTGGCGTCGTGGTGGTGCTGCTGCTGGGCTTGGAATAAGAAGTATCTCTGCCTCAAAATTAGACCTATTTATACCACAAACCATAAGTTCCGGAAGGAACATTGCATTGTACTTCTTCACAACTAAGGCCCTGTAATATCGTATTTACCGGTCGATGTCGGGCCTGGGAGTTACAAGTTAATGAAATGTCTTGTAGGTACTCAGAGAGCGCACAGGATAAGGTTACGATTGTGGATGGGACCGTAAACAGTATACTGTGAGTTGCACAATCAAACACACAACTTTATTTTTCTAAGAACCACTTATTTACACATTGCCTTTAAAGATCACAATTAGACAATACGGCTGAAATCCTAGTTTATAAAATTTTGAGATGCTTTCTGGGCTGAAGGCGCAAATCCACACCAATAACAAGAACGGCTGAAAGCTTGGCTTAAAAATCAAAAGCAATTAAAAATGGAAGGTAAAATTAAAATAAACATGTAGTTGAAAACAATTAGCGGTTGAAGGCCTACACTACACGTCTGAAGGACAACTATTACTAAAACGCATTAATAAACAGTATTTCTAAGCAAGAAATTTCTTTTTAAACTTACAACAGAATGGCGGAAGGCCTAATTAAGAACATATGAACATATTGCATGGCTGAAACCCACGAACAAATTTGAAACAATTGCTGGGGGCCTGAACAACAAGTCAGACATACAATTTATAATAAACCCCTTCCTTCTTACAAAAATTATCCTTTCAAGAATACACACGGCTGAAGGCCTTATTAAAAGGGGTTCACGTAAATCCTCGGATGAAGTCCACACATAACACGTCGAACAACTAACGGCTTAGGGCCTCAATTACAAACAGTTTCGGATAGAACCAATTGTAAGGAAAATTTTTTTTATGAAATTAAATCAATTTCCAATTTTTAATTGAACACGGCTGAAGGCTTTTATGTAAAATTTAAGGAACTGAATTAATAGATGGCTGAAGGTCTCGCACAATACTTCAAACTAACATGAAAATCACAATCTGACACAAACAGAACAAATGCTGCTCCGAAGTGTTCCAAGGGTCGGAATGAGAAAGTAGCCCTCACGTAAGGTGAGGTGAGACAGGCAGCCAAGAATTAAAGTTAAATAATCGGATGGCAACCCACACTAGGGAACCGACCAACAATTTAACCAATTCCCTTCCGTACGACCAACGGCACAACGATGGAAAATATCAGCCAAGGACGTGGATATGAACAGCACTACATCTGAAGAAATTAGCGTCTAAAACAGCCAAAGGAATAATAACCACTCTAAACAAAACATGAACCAAACAACTTAAAAGTCTGTCGAACTACACATTGTGCCGGACAGCATCAACACGACGAGGAGAGGCACACTGCGGGAAAAGTACGCTAACGACCAGGGCAAGTAATTGGGGCATTAATGGCCACAGGGCAGAAAATACTGCTGACGCATTTCACTTTAAAGTAACAGTCAATTCAGTAATTAATCACAATATAGGAAATCAGCTGCAAGATTTTACCGACTCCAACACATCATACGTTGCTGCTAGCCTGAATGGCACAGTGAGCAACAACCCACAAATGAACGAAGAGATGTCACAATAGTCGAGGTTTCATAACAGTTCAACTGATCACTCAGTTTCAGCGTCCAGGTTTGATGGGCAACGAGCTTTGTCGCTCTCGCGATCCAACAGCATGTGCACGCCGCCAGCGACCCCGGTCTGGCCTGGCGCCGTGGAGACTTCGTCGCTGCTCTGTCCCAAAGGACTGACTACATCCAGCACGCAGACAGCGTTAAAATAGCTTCTAAGTCAAAACCACACAAGCTACACAAGGTTCCACGAAAACACTTCCACCAGCAACTCGAACAATTTTAAAACCAGTGACTGTGAAACAACAAGGACGAATCGCAAGTTCACTCACACGGAGAACCCAGAAGCGGTTGACGACCAAATACACATCGTCCGAAGGACGACCGACCGAACGACCAACCGAGGTCGTCCCCAATTAAGTTATGTGTGTCGGCAAAAGTCGGGCGGGTCATGGCTGTCCGGACCTTACTGCTGCTCCGTGCCGACTGGACTGCCCGAAACACGGCGACCCGGAAATGCTAGCAGTCGCTCCAAAGATAGTACGACAGTGCTCTTATCAGTAAGCGCAGCTGCTGCCACTCACGGGCAGGCACACCAACAACTTAATGACACCAGTACACCAAACAGGAAACGAAATGACAGTACCACAAAGACAAGATATCAAGCAATAAAATGCATGAACACGAGCTGCGCACTGATCAGTAAAATCTCTATCCTGTATGATAGTACGTGTATAGGTATGACACACGGACGATTACAGATGGGAGTTTTTTGTCTGAGTATGTGTCATACTTGGACAACGGAGGCAATCACAGTCAAGCAGAAGTTTTCATTGTAGTCATTCCATTGCACAGCTGGGTATAACTCATATGTGCAACTGTGAACAG
The DNA here is from genome assembly GCF_021461385.2 of Schistocerca piceifrons. Classification (NCBI taxonomy): domain Eukaryota; kingdom Metazoa; phylum Arthropoda; class Insecta; order Orthoptera; family Acrididae; genus Schistocerca; species Schistocerca piceifrons. Next base: position 364,552,755 of record NC_060144.1, on the reverse strand, counting down.
ATTTCATGTCCGCTATTAATCGGTCGATTACCCCACACCAGTCCTTCCAAAAAGGAAAAATCCTTGGCAGAACCCATGTTCCTTCCATGGCATCCAACAGCGCCGATTACTCAACTATGGAGTAAAGGGAAGCAGTTCTGAGGGAAGAGAAAGTTATTTACTTCCAGTGTACGGTTTAGAAACTCTTTTTTTTTTTTTTTAATTGATGCGAAGTGTGGCCTTTCCTGCAGTTTGCGCAAGAAGAAATGTGTCGCTTTTTAGATGGGTAATGGAATAAATTGTGTAGCGTAATAATTGTAGAGGGGTGCCAGGCTTGAATACAGTCGGGGGTTCAAACTGATCTAAACTGCAGTAGCTACTCGAAGAGTAAGAGGTTACTCAGAAAAGACGAGAATGGAGAGTTGTACCAAACCAACTTTCGGAGTGACGATCGCTATTACAACGAGAAAAATGTAGCTAGATATTGCTGGGTGTTGGAAATATCGTCACAAGGACAAGCTCCGACTGGACAAGGATGGGGATGTAAATGCTAAGCGGCTTCACGTTGCGTTAAGAACTGCACCAGCATTTGATTCAAGTACCCTGGGTGCGCAGTAAAAAATGTTCAGGGACAGGCTTGCATTTCAGTAAGTAACCTCATTATGACAGGTGCACTATGTTACCTTGCTCAAACTTTAAATTAAGAAAAAGGACCTCACCGCATTTGTATTGTTTTGTCATCGAGTGTGTGTGTGTGTGTGACCCGATTCCAACAGTTAAAAGATAATAATCTTGAACAATGCCCACATATCGGCCTAAAATAAGGCGTGTTTACGTCTTTCCCTCAGTATTGATATACAAAGCAGCAAGAAAAAAAAAATACACCCTTTTAGGGGTTTCCAAATATTGCAAATGTTTGTACACATTACATGAAATATCACAGTTACAAGTAAGTAGCACAAGTGGTTCTGAGGGACCAGGTATCGACCCATGCTGAAACATCCGTATTTGTACGTGCTGTAGCTCCACGAGTGACAATGCAGGCGCTGATTCTGGCATCCAATCGATCATACAGAGGGTGAATACCGTCCTGGGGTAAGTTATACCACGCCTGCTCAACCTGTTCATGTAGCTCTGTAACACTCTTGACGAGCCGCACAAGTCACTTCTCGTCCCATCATATCCCACACGTTCTCCATTGGAGACAAGTCCAGAGATTGTAATGGTCATGGAAACGGTTGCACGTCATGCAAGCACGTTGAGTTTCACAGGCAGTGTGTTGGCGAGCATTATCCTGTTGGAACAATACATCACCTACCTGTTTCAAGAACGGCACAAGAAATGGTCTAACGAGTTCTGAACCTGCCGAATAGTGGTTAGCAGCCCCTTGAGGAGCACTGAAGGTGAACGAGAGTTGCACAAACTCGCACCCCAGATCATAAGGCTTGGGATGGAACCAGGTGTCTTGGACGAATGCACTGTATAAGACAGCACCCACGAAGTCTACATCGTACTCTAAAATGGCCATCACTTGCGCGCACGTGGAATTTGCTTTCATCGCTCAATACCAGGGGCGCCATTCCACCAAGTGATCCTTTGTCGGCACTAGTCGACCAGTATACGTCGATGGCCGGCCATGTGGCCGAGCGGTTCTAGGCGCTTCAGTCCGGAACCGCGCTGCTGCTACGGTCGCAGGTTCGAATCCTGCCTCGGGCAGGATGTGTGTGATGTCCTTAGGTTAGTCAGGTTTAAGTAGTTCTATGTCTAGGAGACTGATGACACAGCGGCCGGCACGGCACGGTTCAGTAGATACTAAAGGGAAACAGTTATTGTAAATCTTACATAAAGTTTACCTTGAATACATGAAAGAAATTTATGACTGAACGCAAACATAACGTAAGTTTGCTTACTTGGTAAACTGATTCACAATTAAATACCAAGCGTACTCGAAATACAATGATCGACTGTTTACATCTGAATGTGGGTAGCTCAGAAAAAAATTTGCAAGGATGTAGCGCTTCGGTATTTATTGATTGTTAACGAAGTCATAGAAGTCATCATCTTGATTCATTAATAATTTGACTGTGAGTTCATCAGGAACTGCGTCTGTAAGTCTACAGTAATGAGTGAAAGTAAAAATAGAGAATGATGTCGAGATTTTAAAATTGGCCGTACAAATGCGCATATTGCAGTAACAAGCTCAGCATACAGGTTGATGAAATTGTGCAAATGGATCAAATATGCGATGTGATCGACAATTGACGATGGTCGCTCTTGCTGATGAATTTCCCAATGTTGGATGCGTCACAGTTTACAAAATTATAGTAGAAAAAGTTCGTGTATCACAAATTATGGGCAATTTAGGTACCTAAAATGCTTTCTTACAATCATAAAGAGCGAAGAAGGTCAAACATGCCCACGTTGTATGCTTTGCTGTTGACAAAAGGGATTTATTCTTCCACATTGTGATGTACGAAGAGACGTACATATGCTACACCAATACTGGATCGAAACAGCAGTCAATGCAGAAGCGCAATTCAGCTTCACTAAAATCAAAAGAATTCAAGTCTCTTACCCGAGATGATAAGAAACGGCTACCATTACAAAATCGACAGCACGTAAATAGCCATCCTCCAAAATAACGAGTGTACGAGCATTCACTTTTTCCCGAACCAAGGATGAGAAATGGCTCTGAGCACTATGGGACTTAACATCTGTGGTCATCAGTCCCCTAGAACTTAGAACTACTTAAACCTAACTAACCTAAGGACATCACACACATCCATGCCCGAGGCAGGATTCCAACCTGCTACCGCAGCACCAGCGCGGCTCCGGACTGGAGCGCCTAGAACCGCACGACCACGGCGGCCGGCACCAAGGATGACATTGGGCACCTGTGTGCCACCCACCCACTCTACCTTCCTGACCGTGCACTCAAGCATTATTAACTTATTACTTGAGCACTGTTATGGTACACAACTGTTTGAAATGACGATTAACTTAAGACGGTCATTCTCAAGGGTTCATTTCCCAAGAACGGAAAGTTAATGCAGAGGTGCTGCAGAAGCTGGTACAACGTTACGAAGTAACTTTAGCAATAAGGGCTGTTACGTATGAATGAAAAGTAGATCCTTGGGAAACTACAGGGACGAATAAAAGCTTTTTCAATCGAAACGTAGGTTTTCATTGCAGAAAGATTCTTACTTTCGAAGAAGAATAGCAGAAATGTATATTTTGCTCTCCCAGCATTTGAAACGCTTCCACTTTACACAGAAAATTATTACGTGAAGATGAGTTAATCGTAAACCTTACCTATGATTTTATAGTTTCTTATTTGACAAGTGAGTAGGAAAGAGTTTGCTCTACGAGAAGTCCCGATGAATCATTCTTGCTTTAGTTAGTCATCTGTAATTCAAAAGCTGATGGTAAACTTTACAAACAAAAGTAAAAAATGTTAAATATATGCCTCCTTGAGTCCACAACATTTCTTCTAACAATGTCAAAGGTGATCAGAAGAAGAACTTAATTTCCAAGTAACATATGTTTGTTATCTGACATTAAACACGTCAGTCATTTATTGTCCGACCCTATTTATTTTTACCGCAGAATGATATGCCTGATACGATTTATTTGCAATCAATGCACAGTTCAAACAAACAACTATTTATCGTCATTCATTTCAGATTACATCTACATATGTAGCCAGTACAAGTACTTATAAAGGAAATAATCGCTATCAAGTGCTGACAAGTTGTGCTTATTCCGCATAATGTGGAATTGCATGACAAGTATTCATGGCATTTCGACATTTCAAACGTCAATAAAACGTTCTTTGCCCCATTGCTTGTGTATACATTATAATCGTTTCGAGCTCTCTTGCGGAATTCATTCGAAATAGTGTGTGGACCTCAGAAAGTCATGCGTTTATGTCACGATCTACTTCTAAACTGTGTGAAAACTTTAGCAGCCAGCACAAAAGTTATTTGAAGCGTCGTGAAATTCTTTGAATCGTTGTTAGGAGTAATGTGGTTATTTTTCCAGACCGTTGATTTTTCAATGCCAGATTGAAGTAATATACCCTTATAAAGAAAACTAAAAAGGCTTGAAAATAAAGAATTTTCAACAAAACAGCAAGTTTCTCAAAGCGAATCGTCGACCACTTACATCGTTTTGCCTACTGTGAATTTTTGGATTCGCGCCAAAGGCACACAGAGCTTGAAGCAGTTAAAAGCACTGTTTAAGTGCGATGCACCTTTTCGCGAGCTGAAGCCCGAGACGTCAGTCAGAAAGTCAGAAAGGAGCCAAGAATGAACTAGTGCAATGAAACTGCAAAATAATGCGACCCTCGCGTATAATTCTCTGGACTTGGGACAAAACGACGTCTTGGAGACTCATAAATTCCAATGGGTAAATTAAAGAATCATAAATGTCGATGGATACACCGACAGATGAAACATTTTTCCATTTGATAAAGGGAACAAATCTGAATGGTTATCCATAGTGATTCTGATTTTTCCTGTGTTTTTACGTCTATATGGAGAGACTGAAATAGAGGTCCTAGACCACTAGAGGCCGGGATACTAAGATTTCAACTTAGTGACAAAACCGTGTACTGTTGCGCCCTCCATCCAGTTATAGAAAAATCGCATATACAGTGTGTCCCTCCCTGGCCAGATATGTGCAATTTGGTTCCTTCAGTGTGTAGCTTGAGTCGGAGAAAACGAATACTGTTCATCGTGTGTTTCATGAAACTCCAAGTGTTAACGAATAGCGTCGGTTTGTTTCGTAGTATAATCTATTTTTAAAGTGAATCCTACGGGACGGTTCGATAGAGCGGTCCCAGATTAGTCACATGCGATATTCAGCTTAGCAGTATATGTAAACAGGGGCAGTAAAACACGAAGAATAACCGTTACTCCAGTTGTACAGCCTCTCTAGCAACAAGGTTCCTGCAAACGTAAGATATCAACCTAAACTTTTAGACAACATAGTTGTGTGGAGCTAACAGCGATTAATTTACTTATAATCATCATCATCATCATCATCGTTTAAGACTGATTATGCCTTTCAGCGTTCAGTCTGGAGCATAGCCCCCCCTTATAAAATTCCTCCATGATCCGCTATTCACTGCTAACATTGGTGCCTCTTCTGATGTTAAGCCTATTACTTCAAAATCATTCTTAACCGAATCCAGGTACCTTCTCCTTGGTCAGCCCCGACTCCTCCTACCCCCTACTGCTGAAACCATGAGTCTCTTGGGTAACCTTGCTTCTCCCATGCGTGTAACATGACCCCACCATCTAAGCCTGTTCGCCCTGACTGCTACATCTATAGAGTTCATTCCCAGTTTTTCTTTGATTTCCTCATTGTGGACACCCTCCTGCCTTTGTTCCCATCTACTAGTACCTGCAATCATCCTAGCTACGTTCATATCCGTAACCTCAACCTTGTTCATAAGGTAACCTGAATCCACCCAGCTTTCGCTCCCATACAACTAAGTTGGTCGAAAGATTGAACGGTGCACAGATAACTTAGTCTTGGTACTGACTTCCTTCTTGCAGAAGAGAGTAGATCGTAGCTGAACGCTCACTGCATTAGCTTTGCTACACCTCGCTTCCAGTTCTTTCACTATGTTGCCATCCTGTGAGAATATGCATCCTAAGTACTTGAAACCGTCCTCCTATTTGACACTCAACCGGTTTATATTTCTTTCCCACTGACATTACTTTCGTTTTGGAGATGCTAATCTTCATACCATAATCCTTACATTTCTGATCTAGCTCTGAAATATCACTTTGCAAACTTTCAATCGAATCTGCCATCACAACTGAGTCATCCGCATATGCAAGACTGCTTAATTTGTGTTCACATATCTTAATCTCACCCAGCCAGTCTATTGTTTTCAACATATGATCCATAAATAATACGAACAACAGTGGAGACAGGTTGCAGCCTTGTCTTACCCCTGAAACTACTCTGAACCATGAACTCAATTTACCGTCAACTCTAACTGCTGCCTGACTATCCATGTAAAGACCCTTAATTGCTTGCAAAAGTTTGCCTCCTATTCCATAATCTCGTAGAACAGACAATAAATTCCTCCTAGGAATCCGGTCATATGCCTTTTCTAGATCTATAAAGCATAGATACAATTCCCTGTTCCACTCATTACACTTCTCCATTATTTGCCGTAAGCTAAAGATCTGGTCCTAACAACCTCTAAGAGGCCTAAACCCACACTGATTTTCATCCAATTGGTCCTCAACTAATACTCGCACTTTCCTTTCAACAATACCTGAGAAGATTTTACCCACCACGCTGATTAAAGAGATACCTCTGTAGTTGTTACAATCTTTTCTGTTTCCATGTTTAAAGATTGGTGTGATTACTGCTTTTGTCCAGTCTGATGGTACCTGTCCCGGCTCCCAGGCCATTTCAGTTATCCTGTGTAGCCATTTAAGACCTGACATTCCACTGTATTTGATGAGTTCCGACTTAATTTCATCCACCCCAGCTGCTTTATTGCACTGCAATCTATTGACCATTTTCTCCACTTCCTCGAATGTGATCCTATTTCCATCATCATTCCTATCCCATTCTACCTCGAAATCTGAAACATTACTGACTGCATTTTCACCTACATTGAGCAACTCTTCAAAATATTCCCTCCATCTGCCCAAGGCATCCACAGGATTCACCAGCAGTTTTCCTGACCCGTCCAAAATACTTGTCATTTCCTTCTTACCTCCCTTTGGAAGACTGCTAATTACACTCCAGAATGGTTTTCCAGCAGCTTGACCCATAGTCTCCAACCTGTGTCCAAAGTCTTCCCAAGATTTCTTCTTGGACGCTGCAATTATCTGTTTGGCTTTGTTTCTTTCTTCAACATAACTTTCTCTGTCTACCTGAGTTCTAGTATGTAGCCATTTTTGATACACCTTCTTTTTGCTTTTACAGGCTTCCTTGACTGTGTCATTCCACCAAGCTGTTTGCTTCATCCTACTTTTACACACTACTGTTCCAAGACATTCTTTAGCCACTTCTAGTGCTGTGTCCCTGTACCTCGTCCATTCCTTTTCCAATGACTGTAATTGACTACATTCAACTAACTGGTACCTTTCTGAGATCGCTATTATGTACTTGTGCCTGATTTCCTTATCCTGAAGTTTCTCCACTCTTATCCTCCCACATATGGACCTGACCTCCTGCACTTTCGGCCTCACAATCCCAATTTCTGTACAGATTAAATAATGATCAGTGTCATCAAAGAATCTCCTGAATACACGTGTGTCCCTCACAGCCTTCCTGAATTCCTGATCTGTTATTATATAGTCAGTGACAGATCTGGTTCCCCTGCCTTCCCAGGTATACCGGTGAATGTTCTTATGTTTAAAAAAGGAGTTTGTGATTACTATGCCCATACTGGCACAGATATCCAAGAGTTGTTTCCCGTTCCTGTTGGCCTCCATATCCTCTCAAAATTCACCCATAACCTTTTCATACCCTTCTGTTCGATTTCCAATCCTGGCGTTAAAATCACCCATGAGCAGAACACTGTCCTTGTCCTTTACTCTAACAACTACACCACTGAGTGCCTCATAAAAACTATCCATCTTATCTTGATCTGTCCCTTCGCAATACGAATATACTGACACAATCCTAATTTTCTTGCTAGACACTTATAATCATTTATTCAAAATGACAGTCACAATCGCATTATTTATTTTGCCGCCAACCGGTTTCAATCAGCGATGGTGTCATCTTCAGGGCAATTTACACCATTTGGTCGCTCTCTGGAGTTGACACTCTTCCTGTGCACGGTTGGTAACTATCAAACTCGTTACCCCTTTGCTGGTTGAAACCGGTTGGCGGCAAAATAAATAATGTGTTTGTGACTGTCGGTTTTTAATAATTAGATATCAACCTGCCAATGTTCAGAAGTGGTGGCCGGCACTGTCTGCCACTACCATGCGGCAACACTTCTCATTCGCTACTGGAGTACTGGTTATTCTTCCTGTTTTAATGTCTCTATTCCGCGCGACTGCTACGGTCGCAGGTTCGAATCCTGCCTCGGGCATGGATGTGTGTGATGTCCTTAGGTTAGTTAGGTTTAAGTAGTTCTAAGTTCTAGGGGACTGATGACCATAGATGTTAAGTCCCATAGTGCTCAGAGCCATTTGAACCATTTTTTTGTCTCTATTTATATTTATCGCTAACCCAAATACCGTGCTAGACTAATTTTGGATTGCTATATCGAATGTGCACATTAAATACCGCTTTAAGTACAGTTTTGTTCGTAAAGGGAAACGGATAGACGCTTGTTGCTGACCCTGGGCAACGCATGAAATATGTCATGAGCAGCATTTGTTTGGGCGAACTCCATCTATACTTTACAATACCGAAATTTCTAAATTCTGGTGAAACAGCAGAGAAAAGGTGCATGACGACTCATGGGTTAGACAGTCTAAAACTGGAAAGACGAAAGACAGGAGCTGAATCCCACTACTGGAGTTCATTTGTCTCTCGAAAGACGACAAGGGAACCATTTGGATTTACGTCGAGATACTTAAAATCGTAGGAAGTTCGTGATACTGTGTTTTAATTGAGGAAATCAGTCTGGTCTACTCAACTACGATATCATCGCACTTGCAGTTATTTGTCGCTACAATAAATGAGTGGTGACTAAGGAAAACACATTGTAGTGTCAGTCCCTTCAGGTCATTTTTTTATAAAGTGTCGACCACAAGTACTCGCTGACTTAACGATATTCCCTCCGAAGCGTCCACACTCCAACATGCAATAATATTGTGATCGACTATTAACATCTGTACTAATACCTTTTCCCATAACAACTGTCAAGGTATGAAGAGGAAATGCTCTGCTAGAGTGTAAATACTCAGTGGCCTTATAGAGACGAGGTTACTAAAGCACGTCTGTGCGGTGGCGCTGGTCTCTGAGGTAAACCGATTCGAATGCTGGTGGTGTATGAAAGTTAAACTGCTAGTACATGGTCGACAAGGAGAGGAGAGGTGGCGGTGTAAGGTTTTTCATCGTCAGTTCTTGGGCCTATATCCTGGATTTAATGCAAAACCTTTTCACAGTGAGTCATGAAGTAAAAAATGGAATGAGCGTTTGGCGTCATTGGCCGGGAGGCCCCGTACGGGGCAGGTTCGGCCGCCTTGGTGCAGGTCTTATTACAATCGTCGCCATAGTGGGCGACCTGCGCGCCGGATGGGGATGAAATGATGATTAAGACAACACAACACCCAGTCTCTGAGCGGAGAGAATCCCCGACCCAGCCGAGAATCGAACCCGGGCCCGCAGGACGGCAATCAGTTTCGCTGACTACTCTGCTATCGGGGAGGACTAGTGTGTCATGAAGTTAGAGCATGTGGCACTGTCGATGGTGATCGAGCCTTTGGATGGGACGTTAAGCTCGGCTGCCTGCTTGGTGCTATTCGCGAGGAGCAGGACATTTGCTGGCACAGGGTTCCACCCCGTGCTTTATCTCATCATCTCCTACAAGAACGTGACATTACACTACGCCCACTACAGTCGCCTACATTTTTACAGATGCACTCCTGCAGGCAGTTCTCACTCTTTGGAAGAAAAAGTGCTTGCGAACGCGAAGGATAGAAGCAGTCCATCCATTTAGGCAGCTATATCTGACCTTCGGGTTTTCGCAGCCATTCAAACCATATGACTTCACTCTTATTATGACAATGATGATGCTGAAGAGAAGAAGGATAATATATCCTACGTGGAAGGATAGTCGATCTGCTATCTAGCTGCCTTTATTTACGTTCTCAGTGCCGTCCCTAAATCGATCAAGAGAAATGAGAGAATTGTTCCTTTGTAAAAAGGCATGACTGTCCTTCCCCTTCCAAGTCCCATCCACATTTTGCTCTTCGTATAATGGCATCATCAGTGTCACGTCCAAACCCTGACCCCTAATCTCCTCCTCCCCCAATAATGTTATGTTCTCAACCATATTCAGTCTCCAAATTTAGCAATAAATGGAAATGTATTTTGCAGCGACACAGATCTAGTATATTAGTCCTTTAAGTGACGATCGACAAACTTTTACAATGAAATGATTTCTATTAATGCTACATTTGGCTTCCCACGACCTATTTCTGATACGCTTTTCTAGCTATTTTAGGATTTTATTTGTTCTAGCTAGTCTTGTAATTTCTACCTTTATTTGTTCCACAATATTTTGCTGACTCTTCGTAATTGTACAATATTTTTGGTCTGTCGTTATGCAAGCTATACAGAAAAATAAAGAGAAAGACAACTGAGCTTCGAAAGGAGTAATGTTCTCAGTTCACCTTAATCCACTAACCAGGTACGGCTGTGGCAGTAATCACCCGTGTACTCCAGTGCTCAATACTTGGTACTCATACGTCGTTAACGAGTTGTATTGAGACCGCTTCGTAGAATAGTAATAGCGTAGTAGCCGTCCACCTATACATCGCTCCTCGTTTGAAACTTCTTGTTTCATAAAATAAATAATTTACATAAAGAAACATAGCTAACCATAGTAGCCATAAGCAAGAAATACGCTACAATTGCCTCCGGATGTTGTACATGCCATCTTACATAGGAACGGTGAAACGAATGTTTCCTGATATTTGTTGCTATGGTAACTGCAATGCAAGCAAGTAGGTACCCATCACATTGCTCGTTGTAAGACACTATGGATATGTATTTCCTTAACCCTTCCAGACCCTCTTGCTGCAAATTGTGTACATTAGCTTTTTCTGTATCTTAACTGTAACAGAAATAATTTTCCAAAATAGCAGCCTGAGGTACACATTTGTAATGCTTAACCTTTTTATTATGTATAAGTGATGTCCATTGTTGAGAATCACTATGGAAATATCAGCAAGTCAGTGTAGCAACGCACAGCAGCTCGTGACCACCAGAATACACAGTTGTGGTTGGTTCGATGTATTCCACTGTATAACTGAATATTGTTATTGTCATTTTGCATTGGGTAATTACTGACTGATCATTTTATTTATAACATCAGAGAAAACTTGATAATTAAATGTTTAAGTCCGTAAAATTAATCAAGTGTACAAAGTATATTTTGAAAACGGGTGAAAAGTTTTGGATAAATCTTGCATCTAAAATTATTAAAAGATCACCTACGAGCATTACCACATAAAGAGAAAGTCTCTTTCCTCCAGAAAAAATTCAAGTCTGAGAGGGTTAGGGTGTGTTCATTATCCTAAGCGTTTAACATAGACTTTCACTTGCACACCTTGCTTTAGGAGATCTGATTCTGATTTTCAGCTGTTCTTTGTCACAACTTTGAATAGATGGTAACAGAAGATGTACGCACTAATATTTCCCCAGCGGCAAATCAGAAGTAGCCCCTAGTCAAAATTTTTACTTTTATTTAAGGGTATCCGAGTTTCTCACTTCTTTATTACTGATCGGGCAGTTACAGCAATTGTTTTATATCCCATACTGTCTGATTTCTCAGACCTTACCGCTAAGATTCAGGAGACTGCTATATGTTAATAACATATCGGAAACAATATGTTATTTGACTCTTCTTGGAAACTACTGTCACGTAATTTCAACAGCAAACTTGCGCCTTGAGGATCTTGTTCACCACATCTAGCGGCTTCTGTTTGGTAAGGGCATACAAGCGACAGTTGGAAAGCGCATGCTGGGTGCTGGAAAAGTGTCACTGTCAAAATGTAAACTAATATAGTTTGTGCGAAAGTGTTCTGGACATCAAAATGGAGGCAGACAGATCCGAAAAAAGCCGCCTATACTGTCACAAACCAGCACCCAGCATTATGCTACTACCAGTAATGATGTAACTTCCCGGATCCTACCGAAACCATCTGAAGATGAACCTGAAAAAGGTTCGAAAACCGGTTCATGGAATAAAGCGTTATTATTAAAAAAAGTGACTGGTTGCAGTTGTGTATAACTTATTTACATTCAATATACAGTCACGGTTCTAAAATAACCGTAATGGATAAGCATAATCAGATACATTTTCTAGGAAGTCTGCAGTATGATGACGGAACTGGATCCCTAAGTGGTAGTTCTATTGTGGGAGTAGTATCAGCCTGCTTTATTGAACGGTATTGCGGGGCTACACGTATTACCGTGCGTGGTGACAGGTTGAGATAGAGGAGGGGATGTACAGGGCGAGGGTAGGAGGAGGAAATGGACACATACAGAAGAGAAGGGGAGAGAGAGAGAGAGAGAGAGAGAGAGAGAGGAAGAGTAGATGCATGAAAGTTGTACATGGGTGGTGCGCAGGTGGATAAGGAAGAGGTGGCGAGAAGATGGAAGGAGAGAGGAGGAGAAGGACATGGTCAGAGAAAGGTAGGACTGAGTTATGGTTAGAGAGAGGGTGTGGAGGAAATGTACAAAGAGATGAGGAGGGCAGATAGAAAGTTGGAGGAGTAGGAGAAGGTGTGCTCAACGTATGTGTCAAACGCAGCTGTGGAAAAGACTAGGCAGGTGTGTTTTCAATAGGATCAGAAACCATATAAGTTTTCCTCGATCCCTTGCATATTGGGAAAAATAAAAAAAAAAACCATCTGTCTATAACACGTGAAGTTTCCATGAGTGCAGGTATGTACTGTAAGAGCGCAACAAGTATTCTCCAGTCAACGGATCTCCGCCCAGAGAGAGGGTGTGGGGAGGACCTTTGGCAGCTCAGCGCAGTGCAACGCGGCCGCCCCTGCCCGGCCACGCGCGCAGCCGGTGCCCGCTTTCGCGGTTTCACGCACGGCCCGGTTGCGCCCTCTTGAGCCCTCTGCGGTCGTTGGCGCTGAGCCTCTTGCTGTGGCTCGTTCGGCTGCCGGCTACCTCACGCTCGCCGCACAAAGGGCATTACACCCCGGCCGACCGGTCCCAGACCTCCACCTTCCGCTTACTGTGTGGTCACCCTCCACTAGCGCCGTGTGTTCACTGCTGAGGATTTAGTATTGCATTTCTCAACTCATTTCGCCGCACTTCCAGCGCCGCGTCACTGACGAAGTGGATGCTGAAACGGTCCGTGGAAAACAAGCTGTGCTTAACGTATGACTTCGTACTACCCCAAAGAATGTCCTGGCGCTTCACTATTTTGTATCTGTCCTTCGGAGAAACCAATAAAATTTTCTTCATTTGTAATCTGCCAAACTGTGATGATACGTCTAATCGTCTGACCAGTCGAGTCTTTAGCTGGCAGCTGCATACTTTTCCTAAGCAAAATAACGATATTGCAGCGTAAGTTCAAACATTTTGTAGTGTAAATCATACACACCGCAAAAACAATTTTAGTATCATGCTCATTTACATCCTTTTCATGGAAGTAAGCATAGAATAAAAACTTCCTGGAAGATTAAAACTGTGTGCCCGACCGAGAGTCGAACTCGGGACCTTTTTTTAGATCTCATTTTGTTCGCTCAATCTGCTCTGGGCGGACGTCGCAAGACGCCCGTTTAAGTTCGTTATTTATCGATTAACTCAGTTTTTTTACCACAGAGGGCAGCTAACCCTCTGACCGAACGCGCTGAGCTACCGTGCCGGCGTCCATCTGAGCTACCGAAGCACGACTCACGGCCGGTCCTCACAGCTGTACTTCTACCAGTATCTCAGGAGTGCTAGTTCTGCAAGGTTCACAGAAGAGCTTCTGTAAAGATTGGAAGGTAGGAGACGAGATACTGGCAGAAGTAAAGCTGTAAGGACCGGGCGTGAGTCGTGCATCGGTAGCTCAGATGGTAGAGCACCTGCCCGCGAAAGGCAAAGGTGCCGAGTTCGAGTCTCGGTCGGGCACACAGTTTTAATCTGCCAGGAAGTTTCATATCAGCGCACACTCGGCTGCAGGGTGAAAAACTCATTCTGGAAACATCCCCCAGGCTGTGGCTAAGCCATGTCTCCGCAGTATCCTTTCTTTCAGTAGTGCTAGCTCTGCAAGGTTCGCAGAAGAACTTCTGTAAAGTTTGGAAGGTAGGAGACGAGATACTGGCAGAAGTAAAGCTGGGAGGACCGGGCGTGAGTCGTGCTTCAGTAGCTCAGATGGTAGAGCACTTGCCCGCGAAAGGCAAAGGTCCCGAGTTCGAGTGTCGGTCTGGCACACAGATTTAATCTTCCAGGAAGTTTCATATCAGCGCACACTCCGCTGCAGAGCGAAAATCTCATTCAGGAAGCATAGAATAACTTTTTTAAAAAAAATGACTCGTATATGCTGAGAGTTGCTTGCTGCACTCCTTTGAAAACCTGTCAGTCATAATTACGGTAAGCTAATACCGACTTGTGGTTTATATGCCACTAAACATGTATAACCTACAATCCTTGCCTTCCCAACGAATAAGTTTTCTACTTACCTCATCATAGTTCAGTAGTAAATAAATACTTCTTCAGTGGGTTACAAATAACACCCAACCAGTTGCAAAACTGACATTTAAGTGTAAAATGTGGCGTAGAATCTTATAGATCGTACATATGTCATGTTCAGAGTTAGTGTCATGCGCCGGTGCATACTGTATGTGACATACTATATGTTGTGGTAACCAATTTAAAATATGCGATATTTTAAAATGTTTTAAGATAAAGCGCTAACTAGACGGCTACTACTTTTGTATAATGTGTTCTAAATGATGATTAAGGGGATGACGGTATTACACAGAGTCAACGACTCCCACATTGTTTACAGATAATGTAATTCTGCGTACAATATCTTCTGGAGAAGACGGTTTTGAAACAGTGGAAACCATGGTAAAGGCTTAATAAAACTTTGTTTTGCTCATGTTGGCTGTTATTTCTAATCCACTGAAGCTATTGCAAGAACAGTTGTTGAAGCGCAGCCATGTTCAAAATCTTGAAATATTTCTTTCAGATATTAACGAATGAACATTACGAAAACCTGATACGAAAATTTGCTCAATAAATTCTTTGTTTGACAGAGAAACCTAACAATAAAACAGGGATTTTATCCTAGTCACCTTCCCACTCAGGGGTGACTTGCACTAACTTCTGGTTACATATTAACAAGATTATTTTAATTACTTTACATATGAGTGAGTACTTTACATTCTTCTTTCTTAATCTCGACGTTAAATATAAGTTAGTAGCTACTCTCATATCTATGTATAAAATCACATTTTTTTGTCGCTGTCTTTTATGTTTCAAGGTTTTTTATAGCCTTCTATTTCTGTTATTCATTCTCCGGAGCACAATATCTACTTTTGGAGTAGCTAGAAAAATGGTATAGAAGTTATATATTAGTACTGGAAACCGAAGTTAAGTTTATTTACATAGCAAGAAGATACTATCAATCACAGATTTCATTAATTGATCTTATCCACTACGCCGCGCGGGATTAGCCGCTGCAGTCATGGACTGTGTGGCTGGTCTCGGCGGACGATCGAGACCTCCCTCGGGATTGGGTGTGTGTGTTTGTTCTTAGGGTAATTTAGGTTAAGGGGAGCCGGAGATGCCTATGCTGCCCACGTTAAAATCAAAAAGTTTGAGAAACATTTATGAATAAACTACCAAATAGAAAAATTTGAATTTTTTTTACATATATAGTGGTTTAGTATTGCAGTTATGACAGAGGGATTTTGAAGTATCTTTTCTAGTTTCCTTCCAATTATTTTTTTTATTAATGACCCATTTTTTTACAAATAATTGCTTTATAATTAAACTGAAATGAAACTACTGAACATATTGCCAAATGGCTGTGTTACAATGTAAGTTTGACCACTAGGAGTGCTGTATAAAAATTTCATCTCTCTAGCTTGAGTGGATTTCGAGAAAATGTTCCTTATGTTCGAAAAATTCTAATTTACGGGAAATGGCTATCAAAGTTTCTCAATACATTCCTGCACTATAGGGTGGATTATCAGGGTCTTCTTCTTCAACCTCCAAAAGCTTCCTCTTCTGTCTACTTTTCTGGCCTGCTGTTCCATCATACTTCATATGCCTTTCTCTTCTTTCTGCTCCTCTTATCCTTTCTCTGTCAATATTTCGTAGTGCTCGTACAGTGTTCACCCCTGCTGTAAATCCTACTGCCTTCAGAACTTCACACTTCACACTGTTCCATTGGTTGTAGGTTGCTATTGCATCATAAATGGCAAAGTGCAGTGTTTTTATGCTTACAAACACCCTTTTAGGAATCACTTTCCAAATCAAATTGTTTACGCTCTCATTAGGATTCTGCGTCTTTCCGTGTAGACATTTGCGTAACAATTCTGGCTGTGCTAAGTCATGAAAAATTGGTTTTATTGCATTTATCACAGCTGCTGGCAAACCATGTCTGTGATCATCGTCCTTTTTTGCATTATATTTGCACCAGGAATCTTTTGGGCACAGGCTGTGTTGAGGGTATTCATTGGAAGAGGCAGTATGAAGGAACAATGCCCACACTGCTTTTCGCATGTCACTGACATTACTAGTATTTTGCCTTATAGCATACCCATAGTATCTCTGTAGACGTTCAATCATCTCATCAGTAAGCCTGCCTCTCCCTCCTATTGTCTTTCCATCACTGAGCTTACTTGAACCCAAAGTTTGTTTGAGCCTCCGAAGCCGTGCACCCATACGCTTTTGCACATGCCCAGTGCACTCCAACTTTTCAACTACAAATTCATTTCCATATGGTTTCACTTCCTCTATAGTCTTGAAACCTTTGGAGTCACCATCCCAAAGGTAGTATTTGTACCTAACGTTGTATCTGGGAACTGAACGTTCAAAAATTTGTTTCACTCCATCCACTTCCATTGCTCCACGTGATCCACTAAAATTTGCCTCACAGGTTCCACTGTGCCTTCCTTTGATTTTATTTTTGCACCTACAATGTTTTGATAATATTGCAACATCTATCACTTTTGCACTATCACCACAAGTAGCAGTTACAACCCCATTCAGGGATTTATGACCCCTCTTTTGCCAGGAACCATCTAATGCCACTACCAAATCCCTAGAACCACCGTTCATTTCTACAGATTCCTCCACTGCTTCCTTCATGGTTTTCAAAGCCACATCTTCAACAGAGGATCCTACCAGTTCACAGTAGTACCCAAATTTGCTTGGAGGCGATGGCAAGTTCATAATACCACAAAACAGTTTACCAGCAGCAGACACTTTTCCAATGGATCGAAGACCATACACAAGTCGAACATTCACATCAAACACTCTAGATCGTCCATTTTCACCAAAGAGACTGGCATGTGAATTGTAGAAAGTCACTTGATACTTGCAACATGCACAGATTATCTTAATCTCACAAGCTAAACCAAAGTGCTTTGTTATCTCTAGTCCCACTCCTACACTTGAACACATTTTGCACAGAACACTTTCTTTCAGCACAGAAGATAATAATCCAATATTCAGTACTTCGTTAATATCATCACTGTCGCTAACATATTCACGAAATCTGTCACTTCCACCAGTCAGCTTCTTGCGAGAAGATGTCACAGGGCTATGGCCGGCCATGTGTTGCTTAGCAGAAGAACGCACTTTTTCAGTAATTGTAGTATCGCAACTTGGTATTAGTGTTAATTTTCGTTTCCCTACATTCTTCCTCTTCTTATATACACGGTTACTAAGACGTGGCATCGTAACCAGAACAACGCTTTACAAAAGAAGTATAATACTACCAACAACAGGCGCAACACTGAACTAATTCAAAACGGTAAACAGCAAAGAGACGATGTTCCGCGCTCTTAGCGCTTCATTTGTCACAGAAAACAATGTAGCCAACCCTTGCACACTCGCTGTAACATAAGGCGCTGTATGCGTAACAGGCCGAGAAAATCCCAAGCATTTCGCCAGGAAGTCACGAGAGGATGTTAGATGCATTCAGCGGCTGCCCATTTCCTCTGCAGGCGTGGGGGAAAATGGTAATAACTCCACTTCTAGGGCGAGTAGAACAATAATTCTAAGTTTAATTTAAAGAGGAATGTTCCAAGTAATTTTCGGTAGCAAAAAAAAAAAATCGTAATTTTTTGGATTTGACCACCTCCGGCTCCCCTTAAGTAGTGTGTAAGCTTAGGGACTCATGACCTTAGCAGTTAAGTCCCATAAGATTTCACACACGTTTGAACATTTCAACTTATCCACTTCAGGCACTAGCGTCTACCTAACAAAGCTCAATACAATAAATTTGTTACAGTAGTTTATCGATACTTGAAGCAGCACCTTCTGTAAATTGTAAATAACACAATTTCCAGTTTTTCTAATGTTTCTCAGTACCATTACAAAATAGGTAATTTTTAATTACGCTTCGCCTGGACCCGTCAACATGGACATTGGACTATTGATGACGGGAAACATGTTGCCTGGTCGGACGAGTCTCGTTTCAAATTCTATCGAACAGATGGGCATTTGCAAGTATGGAGATAACCTCATGAATGCATAGACCCCGCATGTCAGCAGGGGACTGTTCAAGTTGGTGGAGGCTCTGTATTAGTGTGGAACGTTTGCATTTGGAGTGATATGGGACCTCTGATAGGTCTAGATACCACTCTGACAGGTGACACGTACGTAAGCATCCTGTCTGATCACCTGCATTCATTCATGTCCATTGTGCGTTCCGAAGGACTTAGGAAATTCCAGCAGGACAATGTGACACCCCACACGTCCACACAGTGGCTCGAGGATCACTCATAAACATTACTGAGCATATCAGAGATTCCTCGCAACGTGCTGTTCAGAAGAGATCTCCACCCCTCCCATTCTTATGAATTTATGGACCGCCCTGCAGGATTGATGGTGTCAGTTGCCTCCAGCAGTACTTCAGACATTAATCGTGTCCATTGCACGTCGTGTTTCGGCACTTCTGCGGTGGCGGTGGCCCCACACGGTATTAGGAATGTACACTAGTTTCTTTGGCTCTTCAATGTAGAAGAAAGAAACCAGATTTTAAGCAAGCTGCTTGATATTCGCAAACAGTTTTCCTGTACTACTGGAAAATCGAAAAGATGCACAAATAACACGTGAATACTTTGTATCAGATAGGCAGTAGGTCAGGTTTAAGAGTCACTACAAAGAAAACCAAATATAACACTAACGTGAAAAAGACTTCAAAAATTTTGGAGGTGGGGTGAAATAGAGAAGGTCAAGAAAGTTCAGGCATCTAGGAGAGACAGAATTTAAAGATAATATGTTACAAAATCTATCGTAAATAAAGGTATAAGCAAAACGGAAAGGGCAAGTAGGATAACAAAAAAATTACAATGAGAGGTGGAGGATTATCATGACACAGTCACAAGAAGCCAAAGTACATGTCAAAAACCGAATAAAGACAAAAAATAGAAAACATGACGAGACTCCTTGAAACTAAGGATGAAACAACGAAATTTATCGGGAATGCTAAGAGAAATTAAAATAAAAACCAATTAAAACCAGTAGACTACCATTTCAAAATGAACAACACTAGAAATTTACTAATTAATTTCAAAAGAAACTTAAGTAAATAATCTCCACAAACACTTTTTTTCTAAGAATAAAATAGGAGAACACCTCTTAATGATCAAGAAAACTGTGTCATGACACTTTCGAAGAGTATTTTGAAAATTTACTGCATTGTGAATATTCTAAATCGAGTTTTAACACTACGCAGTTAATCACTCAATACCTGTTCTCTCACCATAGAACGAAATGAGTAATCAAGGAAATCATCAACTATTTCAAAACCAATAAAGCACCTGGAGAGGATTACATCACTGCAGAACTTTGGAAATATTCGAAATTTTGGAAACTTGTGGTAAGTTCCCATGGGGCCAAACTGCTGAGGTCATGGGTCCCTAGGATTACACACTGCTTAATCTAACTTAATCTCACTTGCGCTAAATATCACACACACACACACACACACACACACACACACACACACACACACATACCATCCACGCCCGAGTGAGGAATCGAATCTTCTACGGGGGGAGACGCGCGAACCTAGGCAAGGCGCCTCAGACGTGCGGCTACCTCGCGCGGCAAATATTCGAATAGCAAATATCTGGAAATGCTGACCGAAATCGTCCAAAATGATTTGTTCATCGAAGTGATTCTTCCACTTTATCTTCGATAAGAATAGAAACTAAAGTAATGAATTATAATTTTTCCCAAGGCCAGGTCTTGAACCCGGGTCACCTGCTTACTTCATTACGTCAGCTTCTATCCTTACCGAGTATAAATTTGTCACTCAGTATATGTCCAGGAAAATGTAGTTCCATCAGGTCATTAGATCACCCACGCTTGAAGTACAGGCAGGATCTCCCCATTATGCACTAAGCTGGGGTGCCATTTCATTACTGAAGGGCCTCGAGAATACTGACGTTTTGAAGTTTGTGTTAGGGAGGGCATTGGACTAGAATAGTCCGTGCAGCTGTGTTAGCCACAACACCAGGATGGTGTAGTGATAACACATCTGCCTAGTAAGTAGGAGACCCGGATTCAAATCCCCGCCTTCGCACAAAATTGTAACTCTATACTTCATCTTCTATCCGTACTGAAAACTTTAAATATTCTTCAGAATACTTAAGAACGGCTGCCATTCAGAAAGAAACTGCAAGAGCCCGATGGTTTCCATGAAGAACGCAAGAGGAAGACTGGAGCACCTTGTATCGAAGAAGGAATAGAGACTCATGGAGAATTTATTATAGAAAAGCGAAGGAGAAAAAAGGAAAATTAGTTGAAATAAACATAACTCACAGTGGTTCATACGTAAAAGAGGGAGAAGGAGAAGCAGCTTTTACCAGGGAATGCTAGTATAATGTATTTCAACATGGCAGTGAAACAAGATGGCGCATACACAAGTGAATGACTATCCCTAAATTATACGTTATACGAACTAAAAAATTATTAGAGACTAGAAGTACGAGAGAATTAGTAGGTCCAGGAAGAAGCAAGTAAGTCTGTGAATTAACAAGTACTGATGAAATATATCTAAACATACGAAAAAATAACAGAATCAATAAGGTGAAAAGGAATGATATATTTTTGGACATTTAAACAATCACTGTAGCCTAAGGAAACAAATCTTCTAGTTGTAATGTTATGGTCTTCATGTGTGGAGTGTTTAAAGCTTCATTTGAGCCGTCTGAGGTACGGCAGTAGTGAATGCAATCTGCCCACCACAATTGCTGACTCAGAACACGATTGATTCTACCAGCTATTCGACACCTTGTAGGTTTACAACGCCACAGAACGACATTGTCAATAAAAATCATTCATACTGTCCATTGCAGATAGAAGTGAAGTTCCATTTTCAATAAAGGAATGAAAAAATTGTTTTTCCTGATTAATGAAATAATGTTTCAGATAATGGCAATTGTTTTACAATGGAATTCTGGAGAGTTGTATGATGATATTTATCTAGAGAAAATGGTCGCCTCGCCCAACGATTGTAGGACAGAAAAAACGATTATGTTCCTTAAAGTTAATCTTTGAGTTATTGATTCAAAAATATGATTCACAGATCAAGTGAAAGCATAGGAACATCTCACCATGCAATGGATGGTGAAATTACTGCACATCGAATAATAAACAGAAAGATATTGCCCAGCCATGAGATAAAATTCCCGCATATGTTGACTGTACTGAAGAAGTGTTGGAAGCACCTAAAGGCTCTGCGGTAGATTGTGACTGAACAAGCCAGTAACCAATCAAAGTTTCGCAGCTCGCGAATGCAGTGATACTGGAAACCTTCGACTCACGACCCCAGTGCAACAAATCCACTATAAAAAAAGAACTCACGTCGTGAAATACATACGCGAATTGTGAGTTGCTAAGAGGAAAACCAGCATACATTATATCTCAGATACGTACTAAGAAAGAACAGTGAAAGAGATGTCAGACTGGGATGGACACCTCGTGATGTCTCTCTGACGAGACGTCAACAATACTGTGAACGCTACATCCTCGGACCCAACTCTGATTGTCTTCTATATTCCTCACCATTGCTTTGCGCTACCAGTGGAGGGAACGGATCACAAGTTTTGACACCGAGAGAAAACAGACTTTCTGCTCACATTCAAAGCTGTAGAGGATTCCTGCAGCATTTTCTCCAAAGGCGCTCGTATTTCAGTAAACTATCTAGAAGTTGGTAGTGGATAGGATTTCACCCCGATTCGCTGAAATTACGTGTAGGTGCAAAACACAGCTTGCTCCCATGCTGTTTGCGGTAATATGGCGGTGGCTCTTTGTCTGCGTGTGCTTCGAGGAAATGCCGAGGGTATTTCTGGCTACCTCCTTTCCAGGGAACACTTCTCTTCCACACAGCTCTGAGAACGTAATTTATGGCACGTGCCCTGGGAGCACTACTACTAGTAACTACATTTGTGGTCACTCAGCGACACATGACTGAACAGTTAGGTCAGAAAATATTTGAGAAAAGAAGTTTGACGAGAAAAATGGAAAATAATATTTACATATACACTACATAAAGCCAGAATAACAGCAGAAAAATATATTTTCAGAAGAGAAATATTAAAATTACGATATCAAGTTAGAAACAATAAGAGGAAAAATGTGGTCTAAAAACGAAAAAAAAGACATGGGCAAGAGATAAAATAACATTGGAAGGAAAGGAAACAGCAAATTAGAAGGCACTGCAATACTCATGTCCTCATCTACATCTACACAGACACTCTGCAACCCACCGTATGGCGCGTGACGGAGGGTACCCCAAACCACAACTAGTCACTTTCTTTTCTTGTTCCACTCGCAAATAGAGAGGGGAACAAATTACTTTCTATATACTTCCGTATTATCCCTAATTTTCGTATAACTTCATGGTGCTATCGCGTAATGTATGTTATCGACAGTAGAATCGTTCTACAGTCAGCTCCAAATGACGGTTCTCTAAATGTTCTCAATAGTTCCTCGAAAAGAATGTGTCTTCTCCTCCAAGGACTGCTATCTGAGTTCCCAAAACGTTTCCGTGTTTGTGTGTTGTTCGGACCTAACGGTAACAAATCTAGCAGTCCACCTCTGAACTACTTCGGTGTCGTCCTTTAATCCTGACTGGCACGGATCTCAAACACTCGAGCAGTACTCAAGAAAAGGTCACACCAACGTCTTCTTTGTTGTGTCCTTTACAGATGGACCACACGTTTCTAAAATTCTCCAACAAACCGAACTGAGGTCAAGCATTCGCCTTACGTTTTTCACGCCCTTAATTGGGCAAAATGTATGGGGGAAAGGACGAGAGAGAGAGAGAGACAGAGAGAGAGAGCAAGATTAATTTAGTGGCCAATTGCCAAACTGTCGGTGCCTGATCGGTATATAGTACAGTACAGCTGATACAGGGCATCTGTTGCATCTGATCGCAGGGTGTCTGTTACCTTACAGCAGCTACGCAGATACGCGCAGCTGCATGCCGCTACCCCTGCTCGCCTCT
This sequence comes from Schistocerca piceifrons, assembly GCF_021461385.2. NCBI lineage: Eukaryota > Metazoa > Arthropoda > Insecta > Orthoptera > Acrididae > Schistocerca > Schistocerca piceifrons. The sequence continues at coordinate 364,529,411 of NC_060144.1, read as the reverse complement.
CTATTCTCCGCCTCCGAGCGTTGTCTCCGCTCTGCACAGTATTAAGCGCTAACCTGTTGGCAGTGACAAACGAGTGCTGCAGGAGGTTTTTTGTGCCTGATTTTTTGTCCTCCCATCCGTCCTTCGCGGTGGGCCTCAAGTTTCCGCAAGCCTTCCGCCAGCCTTCTCCTCCTTCTCCTCCTCCTCCTCCTGATCCCCCGCCCCACCCTTCCAACCACACTGATGTTAGCAGCCCCAGACACAGAGAATGGCGCTTCCGCACAAACCTGAGACATCCCGCACGCGAAACCTTCAACGGCAGTCTCATGAATTTTCAATTTGTTGTATATTTTTATGTAAATACTGATGTGCTGCCGCAAAGTGGGGAATTATCATACAGAATTCTCGCAGAGCGGTTCCCCTTTTAGTTCCGCCTCATTTGTCAGTGAGGAGAAGCTTTAGAGTAGCTACGGACAAGGACGATGTCTGTGTCGAAAGACAATGCAATTTCTGAAATCGTATCCGCTTTCTACTCGTTACAAACACGTGCAGTAATCCGCCAAATGGATCATTTAATAATCCGTGAGTGTGTTTTTCTTATAACCACAAGGGCTTCACGAGGGAGGCTGCCAAATCTCCTGAGACATGAAACTCGGTTTTCTTCAACAACAACAAACAGAAAGTTAATGACATTTGTTCAGGATGTATTGTAAGCTGCGTTGCAACGTGGTGAATGATTTCCGAAATGTGACTGGAATAAATGAAATTCAGTAAAAAGTTTGACGTATAGCTTTCATATCTGGGTACTCGCACAGATTCCCAGATGTCGTGTCGACAGGGCTGTACGGGTACTTTAATATAGGTACTGCTGTCAGACACTTTGTCTTGATGGTAATAGAAACTAAATTCAGTGATAATGTTACCAAGCAAAATTATGTTTGTCCTCTTACTCCTTTCTCCGACCCTGAGCCTTGTAAGTTGTTTTGCAAATGAAACTTTCTTTGGGAATTAAAGTCGCTTACAATGAATGGGTAAATCAGTTTGGATTTTTGGTATACGTGATATAAGAGACACCTCTCCAGTGATTGGGTCTGTGAGGGTAGAGGCTACACTGGGAGCATTTTACATAATTTTAGTCTGCGAATCGGTAGTATTAAAATGTTTCGAACGATTCATATTCCGTAATAGTATTCTAAAGCCGATAAGCCATAAATAAACCCTTCATGTTTTCTCTTAAACCGAAGACAAAAAAGAAAAGAAAACAGCGCGTTGTTGTGTACATTGTCTTTATTTGAAGTTATATATGAGGAGAAAGGACATTATGCGAAACACAATTCTTTCTCGTAGTCGGTTTTAACAAAATATCTGTGCGTTGTCGTTACATAACATTACCTTAATACTTTTTCCATAGATCATGAATACGATATTTCGTAATTTTGTGGAACATGGCACTTAAACAAAAGTTTTCTTTACACAATATATTTGTTTTACAGTTACTACATCACATCTAAAAAGTCATTCATTGAGTAGGAGATGCTGTCATTCAGAAATTCTTTTAATTTGTTTTTAAATGTTGTTTGGATATCTGTTAGACTTTCAGTGCTATTTGGCAAATGAGTAAAGATTTTTGTGACCACATAATTTACACCTTTCTGTGCCAAAGACAGATTTAAACCCGATTAGTGAAGATCATTCTTTCTCCTAGTGTTGTAGCTATGCAGTTCACTATTAGTTTTATACTGGGGTAGATTATTAATAACAAAATTTCATAAGTGTATTGCGAGGGTACTATGAATATCCCGAGTTCCTTAAATAAATGTCTGCGAGGTAGTCTTGGGTGGGCTCCAGGTATTGTTCTGATTACCCGCTTTTGTGCAATGAATACTTTTTCTCTTAATGATGAATTACCCCAAGGTATTATGCCATATGAAAACAGTGAATGAAAACAGCCATAGTAAGCTAATTTACTGATATATTTATCAACAAAATTCGCAATAACCCTAATAACATAAGTAACTGAACCTAACCGTTTCATCAGATCATCAGTGTGTTTCTTCCAATTCAATTTCTCATCAATACACACACTCAGAAATTTCGAATATTCTGCCTTGGCAACAGACTTCTGTTCATGGTTTTCATTTATTTATTTACACGTCAAGTTCCGTAGGAACAAACTGAGGAGAAAATCTCCAAGGTCATGGAGCGTGTCAGTACATGAAATTAAAAGGTAAAAGTAAAACTAGATAAAAACAGAATGTTTGTGAACCCAAAAATGTCAAGCCATAAGTTTAAGTAAAAGCACTCAACAATACAACAAGAATCAGCTTAATTTCTCAGGGACCTTCTCGACAGTATAGATGGATTGACCCATGAGGAAACTCAGCTATAATCCACAAGCTTTCAAAACGAAACTGCAAAGATTTTTGAATTCTTGTGGTAGCTTACTGAAATTGGATGCAGCAGCATACTGCACATCTTTCTGCACAAGAGTTAAGAAAGTCCTAACCAAACGCAGGTTTGATTTCTGCCGAGTATTGACTGAGTAAAAGCTGATTATTCTTGGGAATAAGTTGTAATTCTCAACAAGAAATGACAGTAAAGAGTATATATATTGAGAGGCCAATGTCACAATTCCCAGGCTAGTGAACAGGTGTCGACAAGAGGGTTCGCAAACGTGCATCACTTATTGCCCGAACCGCTCGCTTCTGAGCCAAAAAAGTTCTTAAAATGGCAAAAATAAAAATTTTAGAGTTATCCGTAATACTAGAGGCATACCATTTATATAAATAAGGAACAGGAGTGGCCTCAACACAGATCACTGGGTCACCCATCATTTGGCAGTACCTCATTCAGACCCCACATCTCAGCCATTCTTAACACTGCGAGTAATGACCATTTTCTGTCTGTTGCTAAAGTAAGAGGTGAATCAGTTTTGAGCTACTCCCCGTATTCCGTAATGGTCCAACTTCTGGAACAATAGTTTGTGATCAACACAATCAAACGCCTTAGATAAATCAAAAAACATGCCTAGCGTTCGAAACCTTTAGTTTAACCCATCCAGTACCTCACAGAGAAAAAAGAATATAGGATTTTCAGTAGTTAAACGACTTCTAAAGCCGAATTGTACATTTGATAGCAAATTGTGTGAAATAAAATTATGAATTATCGTTACACACATAGCCTTTTCAGTGACTTAAGCAAAAACTGATGGCATGGAAATAGGCCTAAATTGTCTGCATTATCCCTTTCTCGCTTTTTACAAAACGACTTTACTACTGAGTACTTAATCGTTCAGGAAACGGACCCTTCCTAAAAGAAATATTACAAATATGGCTAAATACAGGGCTAAAATGTGCAGCACAGTACTTTCATATTCTGCTAGGCCCTACATCATATTCACGAGAGTTCTTAGTCTTGAGTTATTTAATTATTGACTCATCTCCCCCTTGTCCGTATCACAGAGGAGTATTTCAGACATCAATCTCAGAAAGGCACTTGCCAAGAGAGTTACATGATTCCCTGTAGAAACTAAATTTTTATTTAATTCTCCAGTAATGCTCGGAAGATGATTCTTAAATACTGTAAAACTTTTTTGATTTCTAATAGAAAGCTACTCTCAAAGAGAGTGAGAAATGTGTGTAAGGAAAGCATTATATTTGTCATCTATGTTATCGGCACTATGAACATCCAGCCACTCTTGTTCCTTGACGAGGTTTAATAAACTAGATATTGCCATTGTATTAACTTTACCACATTGTTTGTAATTATATGTGTCATTTGTTTGAGTACAAAAGCCTGTTAGTGTTAAAATTTGTGCATCATGGTCTGAAGGCCATTCACCCTTTTACTAACAGAATGCCCATCTAGTAATGAAGAAAGAATAAAAATATTGTCTATGGCTGTGCTACTGTTCCCCTGCACCCTAGCTGGAAAAAAAACACAATCTGCATCAGATCGTGTGAATTTAGGAGCTATACAAACATCCTTTTTCTTGCACTTCATATACAAAATCAATATTGAAGTCACCACAGACAACTAATTTCTGGTACCTCCTATAAAGTGATCCAAGAGCCCTCTCTAGGTTGAGCAGAAATGCTCTTAAGTCAGAGTTAGGGGATCTATAAACAACAACTACTAAAGCTTTAGGTTCACTAAATTCAACTGCCCCTGCACAACATTCCAATAGCCTAACAATCGTGTTACGTCATTTGCTGTACAGAATTGTATGTACTGTGTTTTCTCAGAATTTACAGAAAGTCTATTTGCAGAGAACCACTTAATAATTTTCTGAAAGACTTTATTTACAATTTCCTCCGCTGATTGTTGTTTGTTGGAAGTGATTACTGTATTTGTACCATCAGCAAAAAGAACTAGCTTTGTGTCTTCATAGAACATAGAATGCCAAATCATTAATATACATTAAGAACAATAAAGGACCCACGACTGCACCCTATGGGCCACAGGGTGCAGTAAAAAAGATACAAGTTGAAGTAAAAATGTTGCACTTGATGGTCAGCAATCCAGATTCAAGCCAAATGTAGTAAAATCAGATTGTATGCATTTTCAAAAGACACGTATGAATAGGAGGAGCTGGAAACGCTGTCACATCATGCAGCACATCAGATAGTACAGAAGAACGTGTATCACCCAGCGCTATCGTGACAGCCGTCGTAGCTCACTGACTAAATTGCTTGGCATCAAACCCACATCCACCATGGAGCTATGGGACGAATTACCGTCAGGTTCCCTTCCTGATTTTTTTACACGTCCGTTTCCTTGTTGTCGTCGTTTGTAAGCAGTGAGTCATTTTGTCACATGACAATAACCTATCACATGAGAGTGGGATCCATTAAACTCCATTAAACTATTGAGTGCGCGACCATAACTGTTGTCAAGTTCATGTATGGCAGCTTCCCTATGAAGTATACAAAGGATAATAACGTCGATATGCTTTTGATGCTGCGTGCATCCGATAGCCAAGCTGCTGCTGCTGCCCATAGACATGCTGCATTGTACGCTCAAATGCCCTCGGGATCGTCCACAATTAACGGACAGAGGTCGTCCAAGTACAAGACGCACTCCACAAAGAGAGGACGACATTTATCAAACCGTTCACCACTCATCTCGGAGATGTACGTGTCATACTGGCAGTTCCATTATCTCAAATGCTGGCTGTTGCATTGCGGTTGTTGAACTGTTGCACTGTGACGAACTGCTTTCATATCATTACACGTTAACTCAAGACCATCGGCCAGAAGACTGAATTCGACGAATGCAGTTTTATAAATGACTTTTACACCAAATGGAAGATAACATTTCATAAGCAACGTGATGTGGAATATTGAACCTAGCTTTACTCGTTAATGTATTTTCATCCTCCACAACAGCTATGACTAGTCGGAGCACCACCCACATGTCATACGTGAACATGGCTTTCAGGCAAGCTTTGACATTAACGTAAGGACTGGATTTGTGTGAGGAGCGTTTTTGGACCCTTACCTTTTGCTGAAGAAGTTGAATGTATACCTGTATCGTACATTTCTTTGCAACACCTCGTCTGACGCGTTAGAAAATATTACCCTCCCTGTTTGACGACGTGTATGGTTTCAGTATGATAGTACACCGTCACTTCTTGAAATGAATGTGAGGAAATATTTCAATGAAGCGTTTCCAGCGAAATGGATTGGTCGGGCAGGTCCAATATTCTGGCCTCCACGTTCTCCGGATCTTAATCCACCAAATATCCATTTGTGGAGACACTTAAAGAAACAAGTTTATAGCACTCCACCCACGGATGTTCACGACGTAGTTGCTTGCGTGTATGCCGTTTCGGCAATGGTGTAAGCTGGTGTGTTCATTAGGGTGCAGCAAAGTTTGATCCAGAGAGTGGCGAAGTGTTTCGAAATGCTGGGTGGTCGCTTTTAAAGGCTTCTCTAAAGAAAATGTTCCTTGTATGTGTGCGTACTGGCTTTGTGTATATAAGCCACCACGTCAAACGTACAGAATTGAACTATTCTGCATACCATAATGATCATAGCATAGCGTAGCCTATTTATTTAGATTTTGTAGTGCATTGGATGCAGACCATGTTGCTGTATCCACTATCATCTCCCATTTGCTTAATTTGTATCGCGGACGGAACAAGGTGGTCGTATACGCCTGTAAGAAGTTTATGTAATGTCTTAGTGTTTAAGCAAAGGTAACAATAACAGAAAGAAATATCAAAAATATTGCACTGTGGAGATCGAAATCGAATACAGTTCTATACTTTAACCCAAGAAAGCCTGACGCGAAAGCGACTGGAACATCGACGAGTTTGAACATCCGTTCCCCATGGAATGGCATAATCTCACTGAAATATCCGCACAGATCCGGCAACGCACAGAGTTCATGCTACCTATTCCTGGCCACGTAGTTACCGTATTGCCAGAACCTTGTTTTCTAAATCGTATTTCTGTTATACCTATTGGCGGGACTAGCTTTTGGTCTTGATTTGGGACGAGGAATCGCGTTCCAGTCAGCGAACGAAACATTTTTTCTTCACGCTGTGCGTCCCATGTCGGTCCGAATTGTCATTACAGCATCTCGAAAGTACTGGACGTTAATCGGTCGAGAACTTACTACGAGATTTTCGGTAAGATCGTTCTTCAATTACCTATTGCATGTATATTACATATCTTGAAAAATATACAGCTTCTATCCATCTTAATGTGAATTATAAAATCGGGGAAGAGCTTTCCGTAATTTTTGCCACCACACAGCGAGACCTTCAGAGGTGGTGGTCAAGATTGCTGTACACACCGGTGCCTCTAATACCCTGTAGCACGTCCTCCTGCATTGATGAGTGCCTATATTCGTCGTTGCATACTATCCACAAGATCATCAAGGTACAGTTAGTCCAGATTGTCCCACTCCTCAACTGCGATTCTGCATAGATCCCTCACGGTGGTTGGTGGGTCACGTCGTCCATAATCAGCCGTTTTCAATCGATCTTAGTTATGTCCGATAGGATTCATGTCTGGAGAACGTGCTGGCCACTCTAGTCGAGTGATGTCGTTATCCTGAAGGAAGTCATTCACAAGATGTGCACGATGGGGGCGCGAATTGTCGTCCATGAAGACGAATGTCTCATCAATATGCTGCCCATATGGTTCTACTATCGGTCGGACGATGGCACCCACGTATTGTACAGCTGTTACGGTGCCATGACCACCAGCGGCGTACGGCCAAACATAATGCCACCCCAAAAAAGTAGGTAACCTCCACCTTGCTGCATTCGCTGGAAAGTGGGTCTAAGGCGTTCAGCCTGACCTGGTTGCCTCTAAACACGTCTCCGACGATTGTCTGGTTCATGGCATACGCGACAGTCATCGGTGAAAAGAACGTGATGCCAATCCTGAGCGGTCCATTCGGCATGTTGTTGGGCCCATATGTACTACGCTGCATGGTGTCGTATTTGCAAAGATGGACCTCGCCATGGACGTCGGGAGTGAAGTTGCGCATCACGCATCCTATTGCGTACAGTTTGAGTTGTAACACGACGTCCTGTGGCTGCACGAAAAGCATCATTCAACAAGTTGGCATTGCTGTCAGTGTTCCTCCGAGCCATAATCCGTAGGTAGCGGTCATCCACTGCAATAGTGGCCCTTGGGCTGTCTGAGCGAGGCATGTCATCGACAGTTCCTGTCTCTCTGTATGTCTTCCATGTCTGAGCAACATCGCTTTGGTTCACTCCGAGACACCTGGACACTTCCCTTGTTGAGAACCCTTCCTGGCACGAAGTAAAAATGCTGACGCGATCCAACCGCGGAATTGACCACCAAGCTTTAGTTGAACTACAGACAACACGAGCCGTGTACCATCTTCCTGGTGGAATTGAACTGTTTGGTTGTCAGACCCCGTCCTGGTAATAGACGATGCTCATGCATGGTTGTTTACATCTTTGGGTGAGTTTAGTGACCTCTCTGAACAGTCAAAGTGACTGTGTCTGTGATACAATATCCACATTCAACGTCTGTCTTCAGGAGTTCTGGGATCAGGGGTGATGCAAACATTTTTTTGATGTGTGTATTAGAAGTTGAAAGGAACCTTACCTGCTGGTCTTCTGTGCCTTGACCATGGAGGCATCAGAATTCTGACCAAGCTAATGTGTTCTGTTGCTAAAATAAATGATATAATATTGGAAAGATGGAAACAACGAAAAAGTTATAGACAAGCAGCAAATTAATGGAATAGACTGACCATTAACAAATAAGATTATGCGAGGTACCTACGTTACAGCATCAAATCAGAATACTGTATTACTCGTCGATAAGCCGTTCTTCCGTAGGAAATACAAATAACACAGGGAACACAACTGAACAAGAAATAACAGAACGTCATGTTACTAGAGTGTCCTGTATATTAAAGCGTGATGAACAGTCAGAAGTAACGCGGAATCGTAGTTGGCCATGAGGAATATGATATGCAGATACAAAGGGCGCAAAGCGCGCCGCTCCATAGCAGATCTGCATCGCTGAACATTTGGTGCAGGCAATTCGCAGCGCAAGCTGCGTACTCGAGTAATTACGGTGGGCAAAACAGACGCGTACATTCTGTCGTAGCGGGACAGCAATTCCACTGTTGCGACTTTAATTAATGCTAGTTCTAAAGTAACGGAAGCCAGTGCATGTTAAATAAGGTGGCACCAGCTTCCACAATGTTTATCCAGAAACACAATAGTGAACAAGTTTATGAACGAACATTGTCTGCGACCCGCAACCGATTGGGGATAAGAGACTTTCTCTCCTTGGTTTTATGGTCTCTAAGGAAGCACACTCTGAGAAAAAGTATTCGTGTAGCCCAACTTCAACATCTTACTGTTGTTGCACGGCGGGTGTCGGCAGCGGGAGGGTGGCATTGACCGTTCCAGCGACTTTTTGACCGGAATAACGGAAAAACAACAGCGCCTAGGCTGGGTGCCGTGTGATGGAGACAGAAGAGCGGCTTCAATACATAATGGTCTGCTTTCATACTGGCGAGTCTGGGACAAAGACTTGGATGCATCTGTCCCCACTTTTACCAATCTGTGCCTTCTTGTGGTTTTCTTAATTTAACTGTTCGGCTGACAAAATCCCACGGTAATCTTTTGTAATGGAATTATCAGAACGTGAGCCCTATTTTCATGTGACTTGATAGATTTCCATGAATATCTTTTATCTATTTTTAAAACTTATCTTGGTATTCTATCTAAGGTGTCTAAAGGATCTGTAACATTGCTATTACTTTTCCTTTTTACAGTAAAATATACGACGAAAGGTCTTTCGTGGTGTGCTCCTCTACAGTAATGCTATTTGGCTGTTTTATCGTCGCACTTCTGCTAACCCACATGTATCCGATTTTATTTTAAGTATCTTCTCCATCTGTACTAATCGTAGGAACCTTGAGTTCTAATAAATACTATCCCGACACTCCAGGAAATGGCACCTATACGTAAGTGCCTTGTTCGAAAGGGTTTGTAGAGCCACGATGATAGTGATCTACCGCTGTCTGAGCTCTGCTGACAGCAGTCTCAGCCCATACTTTTGTGAACCTGATTGGTGTCAACCAGTAAGTACGATGATCAAGTGCCAGCAGAGCCATCAGGCCTGGAGTCAATACTGTTGAGTCTTAGCAGTCCTAAATGGAATGCTACAGCGCAGGCGTGCAGTGTTATTTAGACTGATCATATTTATTGGCAGTTATGTAAAATTTACTTAAATTATACTGCTTAGCAGTCTAAGAGAAACTGATATATTTCTTATTCTTGATCTGTACGCTAGCAAGAGATATGTTCACTTTATCGTAGCAACAAGCAGTCTTAAAATGTAGCAGTAGCAGTTACTACAAACTTCAAAATCCTTTACATAACATGGTTACAAGAACTTTAAGCACGTAACAAACGACAGATGAGTTTCAGTTTCAGTCAGTTTATGTCTATAAATTTTGGCTCTGTCGTCTGGGAACTGAACCATAGTTGTATATATCGGTAACATTATATCATACAATTCCTTATATTATGAATGCTGATACGGTGTAGCAATTATTGTGAACATATAACGAAGAAACGAAGCAGAATGTTGTTAATATTATTAAATGAAACACTTGAAATCAAAATAAATACAGTTAAAATGCTAAGTGACTAATTCTCCATTTACTGCGGCTCTTACTCCCTGCCTCGGACGAGCTCGAGGTTTGCTGACTGCAACTATGACACACTGCGGAATGGTGTGGGTTTTACATACATACTTTTCAGTAACGTAGTACGTAACAATACTGCTTAGCGTTGTAAGAGAAGCTGATATATTTCTTATACTTGAATTGTACAGTAGCAAGAGAGGTATTCGCTTTAGCGTAGCAACAAGCAGTCTTTTCAGTTCCGTTCGCTAACGGTGCTCATCTAGAGATTAATGCTCTAGAACCGTAGACACGTCGCTCTTCAAGACGTGAAGTTCAGAATTCAAATATCAGTTACCAAAGCAGTTCTATGCAACTCTCAAAATTTCTGGAGATAATCGAATTTGAAATTTCCTGACACTCCTTAATACCCTAATGTGAGATCTACTTCTTGTCAGGCAGTGTTGTGGTAGAATACTTGTCTGCCTATAAGGGGTCTTGGAGTCGATTCCCAACAAATACAAATTTTTAATTAAAAGTATATATGGGAATGAAATATGCGGTTCATTTTTCTCCTTCACTTCCCGTCCTCTTGACAGTTATCTTCGCTAAAAGACATACAATTATTGGACTGAAATCAACAAAACCATCGATAGTGTGTTGAATCTTGCCGGCTGGTTGTGCACTGGCATGTAGATGAAAATGCGGAGAGCTCCAACAAAGGATACACGTGTCGAATACGTTGCTGGTAGTCATCTGTCACGCGCTGTAGTCTGACACAGATATATCTCCAGAATGTCAACACGTCTTTGTGTCAGATGTGTGCTATAAAATACACACGACAGTATGCATTGGCACTTCGTTCTACAACATGAAGACCTGTTTTGCTTATTGCAGTAGTTACGATACAAGAAAGTTTAAAAATGAAAGTACCTGCTAAAAAGTTAACGGATACAGTCACGAGTGTAGGTAACCTGGTGGAATGATTTATTGGCTCTGATCACGTAGAACCGAATCATAAAAACACTTGTTATTTTTAATCTGTTCTTTCATGAAATATTTCGTATGTTATGCTAGGAAGGGGCAGGACGGAATGACGTCACTGAGGCAACCAATAACTATATATTACAAAAGTTCTATGTTACTTGTAACAGTTCCTAATTATGCCCGTGTAAAGATGAAGTATATGTTCGTATTCTTAAATTCTCCTTGATGTTCCTTAAGCACGTAAGAGCGGAACATAACATTCATGTGACTAACTGTAACATTTCGATTTCCTCGCTGCCCTTCAGGAAATGTTTGCACAATGAGATCGGCACATTTTAAGGAAGGTAATTAATGGAATGCGCAGTACACAAATGTCGATGACCTTTAAAATCAACACTGGACTAGTGACTGTCCTGGGCCACCTAATTTTACTATATCTCAGTGATTTGATCATTGCTTTATATTCATACATGCATGTTTTTATTTTCTCCTAGTATCACAGAACAAAGTAAGTTGAACTTTGATCGTAGTTCGAATTTTACAATATAGAAGAGATATGTATGATGGTATATGAAAAAGGTTGGTTTACTGTCATATTAGCAGCCAGTTTCATACTGAAAAATTAAAACCTTCAGGAACAAAAAGTTGTTTTCACTGAAGTTTTACACCTCACTGGGTAATAAAATTAATGCTCCAGAACTGTAGACAAGTCACTCTTCAAGAAGTACAGTTGAGAATTCAAATATCAGTTACCAAAGCAGTTCGATTCATTCTCAAAAATTCTGGAGGAAATCGAATTTGAAATTTTCTGACACTCCTTAATACCCTAATGTGAGATTCACTTCTTGTCAGGCAGTGTTGTGGTAGAATGCTTGTCTGCCTGTAAGGGATCCTGGAGTCGATTCCCATGAAATGCAAGTTTTTAATCAAAAGTGTATGAGTTGTGAACATTTCCGCTGGAGTTTAAAATATGCAAAGATGAAAAAAACAAATCAGTACCACTCGAGACTGGTAATCGCTGGTTCGAGTCTCACTTAGTACATAATTTTTTTCGTTTTATATTTTTCTGTTCGAGAACCTATGCTATATTGCAATGTTACATAAGGGTTTTCTGCCGAGAAGTAGCTCTCTGACCAGCACTCCATATGACCACACCATAAGAGCAACGCACCTTAGGTAATTAGGCAATGCACTGCTCTGTTTAAGAAAATTAGATCTATAGTAGCGTAGGGTAACTTGTAACTGTGAACCTGCAGTGAAGTTATCTATACATTTGATATAATTGCGAATTAATAAAATAACCGGACATATTGAGTAAAGATAAATTAGTAATCAATAGAAAGTGCTGTGTTCTAACGTCTGTAATTGATGTAGTCGACTGAAAGTTTAATGTTTATCCAAATAAACGAGAAAGCATCATCCAAGACTGGCTAAAACTGAGTCAGTTGCGTAGTCAATATACGCTAAATATTCACCAGTTCAAAAAAGAGCTCAGCATCAGACGATTTACAAATTAACACTTGCCAGATATTGAGTCGAAACTCTTAGTCTGCATGTTCTCAATTCCGTAATGCAATCAGAAAAAGGATGGAGTATTGAAGCGGCCGTTCAAAGCCCAGAATCAGATACAGACTGGGACACTCAGATGTTTAGGACGGGTGGTAGGGACAGAGCATCGAGTGACATTATACTGAGTGCACTATCCGAAAATTACCTCGAGCAATTAAACAACGAACCGACTCGTGGAGATAACATCTTGGACCTACTGACAACAAACAGTCCAGAACTTTTCGACTCTGTAAGTGCAGAACAGGGAATCAGTGATTATAAGGCCGTTGCAGCATCCCTGAATACGGAAGTTAATAGGAATATAAAAAAAGGGAGGACGGTTTATCTGTTTATCAAGAGTAGTAGAAGGCAGATTTCAGACTACCTAACAGATCAAAACGAAGATTTCTGTTCCGGCACTGACAAAGTTGAGTGTTTATGGAAAAAGTTCAAAGCAATCGGAAAATGCGTTTTAGACAGGTACGTGCCGAGTAAAACTGTGAGGGACGGGAAAAACCCACCGTGGTTCAACAACAAAGATAGGAAACTACTGCGAAAGCAAAAAGAGCTTCACTGCAAGTGTAAACGCAGCCAAAACCTCTCAGACAAACAGAAGCTAAACGATGTCAAAGTTAGCGTAAGGAGGGCTATGCGTGAAGCGTTCAGTGAATTCGAAAGTAAAATTCTATGTACCGACTTGTCAGAAAATCCTAGGAAGTTCTGGTCTTACGTTAAATCAGTAAGTGGCTCGAAACAGCGTATCCAGACACTCCGGGATGATGTTGGCATTGAAACAGAGGATGACACGCGTAAAGGTGAAATACTAAACACCTTTTTCCAAAGCTGTTTCACAGAGGAAGACCGCACTGCAGTTCCTTCTCTAAATCCTCGCACAAACGAGAAAATGGCTGACGTCGAAATAAGTGTCCAAGGAATAGAAAAGCAACTGGAATCACTCAACAGAGGAAAGTCCATTGGACCTGACGGGATACCAATTCGATTCTACACAGAGTACGCAAAAGAACTTGCCCCCCTTCTAACAGCCGTGTACCGGAAGTCTCTAGAGGAACGGAAGGTTGCAAATGATTGGAAAAGAGCACAGGTAGTCCCAGTCTTCAAGAAGGGTCGTCGAGCAGATGCGCAAAACTATAGACCTATATCTCTGACGTCGATCTGTTGTACAATTTTAGAACATGTTTTATGCTCGAGTATCATGTCGTTTTTGGAAACCCAGAATCTACTCTATAGGAATCAACATGGATTTCGGAAACAGCGATCGTGTGAGACCCAACTCGCTTTATTTGTTCATGAGACCCAGAAAATATTAGATACAGGTTCCCAGGTAGATGCTATTGACTTCCGGAAGGCGTTCGATACAGTTCCGCACTGTCGCCTGATAAACAAAGTAAGAGCCTACGGAATATCAGACCAGCTGTGAGGCTGGATTGAAGAAGTTTTAGCAAACAGAACACAGCATGTTGTTATCAATGGAGAGACGTCGACAGACGTTGAAGTAACCTCTGGCGTGCCACAGGGGAGTGTTATGGGACCATTGCTTTTCACAATATATACAAATGACCTAGTAGATAGTGTCGGAAGTTCCATGCGGCTTTTCGCGGATGATGCTGTAGTATACAGAGAAGTTGCAGCATTAGAAAATTGTAGCAAAATGCAGGAAGATCTGCAGCGGATAGGCACTTGGTGCAGGGAGTGGCAACTGACCCTTAACATAGAGAAATGTAATGTACTGCGAATACATAGAAAGAAGGATCCTTTATTGCATGATTATATGATAGCGGAACAAACACTGGTAGCAACTATCTCTGTAAAATATCTGGGAGTATGCGTGCGGAACGATTTGAAGTGGAATGATCATATGAAATTAATTGTTGGTAAGGCGGGTACCAGGTTGAGATCCATTGGGAGAGTCCATAGAAAATGTAGTCCATCAACAAAGGAGGTGGCTTACAAAACACTCGTTCAACCTATACTTGATTATTGCTCATCAGTGTGGGATCCGTACCAGATCGGGTTGACGGAGGAGATAGAGAAGATCCGAAGAAGAGCGGCGCGTTTCGTCACAGGGTTATTTGGTAACCGTGATAGCTCAGCAAGAGAGGCGCTCTGCATCGCGGTGTAGCTTGCTCGCAAGGTTTCGAGAGGGTGCGTTTCTGGGTGAGGTATCGAAAACATTGCTTCCCCCTACTTATACCCCCCGAGGAGATCACGAATGTAAAATTAGAGAGATTCGAGCGCGCACGGAGGCTTTCAGACAGTCGCTGTTCCTGCGAACCGTACGCGACTGGAACAGAAAATGGAGGTAATGACAGTGGCACGTAAAGTGCTCTCCGCTACACACCGTTGGGTGGCTTGCTGATTATAAATGTAGATGTAGATGAAATATCGCACGATAACACAAGAAGGTCTGCTTTCTTCGAGAACTCGGAAAAAAGTGCCCATGATCGCTTCCTTGAACACACCATCCGAAAAGATTGTCTCTCCACTGACTCCAATGGTGTTCCGCCACTGCCTGATTTCCACTGGCTAAAGGCCACCTTCACCAAAAATACATCATTCTTAAGTTGCGAAGTATTTCGAAGTACTTGCGAAGTACTACGCAAATGCATGGACTAACTCGACACGTTCTCTTGCCGAACCACACTCCCACCTAACGCCACTTACCCGCAGTCTCCGTTTATGTCCTACATGCTTGCTGGATTTAAATTCTGGAGGTCGAACATAAATGTACATGTACACTGAATGACGTGGACTGATTGCCCATCGAGGCGAATCAGTTACGTGAATGCGGGACATGGGTTTTTCGGACATGTCCAAAACGTGTGCCTAGCGTTAACCCTCTCCCCCCCACCCTCCCCACCACTGCCTGTTATCAGAGCCTGATTCCGTACAACGAGGTACCTTCCTAACCAAGAAAACTAAAAGAGATAAGAGCAGAAGAAAAAAAGAATGCTGATGGATGTGAATTTGGGGAAGTAAAAGTTGATGAGAGATGTTGTGTCATAATACGCGTTCCAGATTCTGCTATTCGACGCAGTTCCACTATTGTAATCTGCGGAACAGTTTTTGGGAGAACGCTGTTCAACCACAGTACGGTTACACTACTGTAAGGGCAAATGATTTTGGTAAGGTTCGCCAGCGTTGCTTTAACCTACCGGGCATATTTCAGAAGATGCGACTTGGGCATAGCCTGTTTAACTCTTGACGCAGCACGATTGTCGTAAGAAAAATGTCAAGATCCCGCTACAGGACGGTACGTTATCGACTCCTGTTTAAGCTAGATAGCTCTCTGGATAACAGTTAAGAGATGGACTGTTCAGAAAGTGACACCTAAACCAAACAAACAAAACTAGATCTCCCACCTAAGAGGGCATAGTCACTATACGACGACCATTTTCTACCAATAGAACTAAAATAGTTTCTGCTTACAGTTATCTCCTTAATTAAAGAAACTGTGGTCGGAGAACGACCCTCTTCTCGTGGTCTTCAGTCCTAAGACTGATGAAGCGGCTCTCAAAGCTACTCTTACCTGTGAAAGCCTCTTTATCTCCGAATAACTATTGCGTCCCATATTCATTTGCTTACTCTACTTGTCTCTTCGTCTGTATCTGTAATTTTTATTCCCGCTTCTCCGAAAGACATACACTTCCTACGAACATTAAACTAACGATCCTTGATCCTTCAGAACGTATCCAACTAACGGATGGACCTTTTAGTCAAGTTATGCCAGAAATTTGTTTTGGCCCAAATTCTTTTGTGTAACTCCTTATTACACTTCTGGCCATTAAAATAGCTACAACTTGAAGATATGCAGATGATAAACGGGTATTCATTGGACAAATATATTATACTACAACTGACATGTGATTTCATTTTCACGCAGTTTGGGTGCATAGATCCTGAAATATCAGTACCCAGAACAATCACCTCTGGCCGTAATAACGACCTTGATACACCTGGTCATTGAGTCAAACAGAGCTTGGATGGCGTGTACAGGTACAGCTGCCCTTGCAGCTTCATCACGATACCACAGTTCGACAGTAGTGACTGGCGTATTGTGACGAGACAGTTGCTCGGCCACCATTGACCAGACGTTTTCAGTTGGTGAGAGATCTGGAGAATGTGCTCGCCAGGGCAGTAGTCGAACATTTTCTGTATCCAGAAAGGCCCGTACAAGACCTGCAACATGTGGTCGTGCATTATCCTGCTGAAATGTAGGATTTCGCAAGGATCACATTAAGGGTAGAGCCACGGGTCGTAACACATGTGAAATGTAACGTCCACTGTTCAGAGTGCCGTCAGTGCGAACAAGAGGTGACCGAGACGTGTAGCCAATGGCACCACATACCATCACGCCGGGTGATAAGCTAGTATGGCGATAACGAATTTACGCTTCCAATGTGCGTCCACCGCGATGTCGCCAAACACGGATGCGACCATCATGATGTTGTAAACAGAACCTGGGTTCATGAGAAAAAATGCCGTTTTGCCATTCGTGCACCCAGGTTCGTCGTTGAGTACCCCATCGCAGGCGCTCCTGTCTGTGATGCAGCGTCAAGGGTAACCGCAGCCATGGTCTCCGAGCTGATTGTCCATGCTGCTGCAAACGTCGTCGAACTCTTCGTGCAGATGGTTGTTGTCTTACAGACGTCCCCATCTGTGGACTCGGGGATTGAGACGTGGCGGCACGATCCGTTACAGCCATGCGGATAAGATGCCTGTCATCTCGACTGCTAGTGATACGAGGCCCTTGGGATCCAGCACGGCGTTCCGTATTACCCTCCTGAACCCACCGATTCCATATTCTGCTAACAGTCATTGGATCTCGACCAACGCGAGCAGCAATGTCGCGATACGATAAACCGCAATAGCGATAGGCTACAATCCGACCTTTATCAAAGACGGAAACGTGATGGTACGCGTTTCTCCTCCTTACACGAGACATCACAACAACGTTTCACCAGGCAACGCCGGTAAACTGCTGTAGGTGTATGAGAAATCGGTTGGAAACTTTCCTGATGTCAGCACGTTGTAGGTGTCGCCACCGGTGCCAACCTTGTGTGAATGCTCTGAAAAGCTAATCATCTGCATATCAGAGAATCTTCTTCCTGTCGGTTAAATTTCGCGTCTGTAGCTCGTCATCTTCGTGGTGTAGCAATTTTAATGGGCAGTAGTGTAGTTAACTTATCTACCCGCCTAGTTTTTAGCATTTTTCTGTAGCACTCTTTTTCACAGTTTCCATGCTCTACTAGTCTCAACCGCTAATTATCAATTTTTCACTTTCATTTAAGGCTACACTCCAGACAAGTACTTACATAAAAGATTTTCTAAGACAGAAATTTATGTTCGATGTTAAAAAATTCCTATTGTTAAAATTCTTTTCTTGCCTTCACCATTCAACATTTTACATCCTCACTGTTTCTCCCATCACCAATTATTTTACTATCAAATAGCAGAACTCACCTACTACTGTCTCATTCCTTAATATAATTCTTTCCACAAAATTCCGTTACCTTTGTTTTGCTTTTAACTCTGGTTACCTTATACTTGCTATTAAAAACACTGTTCAGTCCGTTCAACTGCTCTTACAAGTTATTAACTGTCTCAGAGAGAGTTAAAATCTCATCGGCAAACGAAAGTGTTTCATTTCTTCTCCCTGAACTCTATGTCAACCTCCATATCTTTCTTAGGTCTCCTTTGTAGCTTGCTCATTGTACAGATTGAACAACATCGGGGATAGGCTACTTCCCAGTCTCACCAGCTTCTCAACCACTGCTTCTCTTTTATACTCTTCGACTCTTATAACTCTCTTATAACTCTCCGACCCAGCCGAGAATCGAACCCGGGCCCTTGGGATTGACATTCTGTCACGCTGACCACTCAACTACCGGGGGCGGACTGTCTGACCATGATGTAATATAACTGAAATCTTCCCGTATCATCCGGCGTTTTCCAAGTATACCTCCTTCTCTTGTGATTCTTGAGCAGGGTATTCGTTATTACTAATTGATATTTAATGCAAAAATCAATTATTCTTTTACCTCTCTCAATCCTACGAACAATCCCATATTCTCCCGTATGGATCACCCCTTCTATATCCTCACATAACTTCTCCATCTTCTGCTTGCGACGTTGGTAAGTATACTTGAACTGTTGTTGTCGATGTTGATTTGCTGTCGATGACTGATGAGAACAACCCTATCACTGAACTATTAACAGTAACTCACTCCCCGCCGTACTTTCCTATTCCTAACGAATCCTGCTGATATTATACCATTTTCTGCTGCTGTTGATATCACGCTGTATTCGTCTGACCAGAAATTCTTTCCCTCTTTCCATTTCGCTTCACTGAATCCCAATACATCTAAATTGAACCTTAGCATTTGCCTTTGCGGGTTTTCTAGCTTCCCTATCACTTTCAAAGTTCTGACATTCAACGCCACTACTCGTATAACGTTATCGTTTCATTGGTTATTCAGTCTTTTTCTCATGGTCACCTTCTCTTTGGCAGTCTCCTCCTGGAGATCCGAATGGGGGGACTAGACCAGAATCTTTTGACAATTGAAAGATTATTATGATGCTTTTTCAGCTAAATGCTACATGCCCTGTTTGTACACATTACACGTCCTTAATGCAGTCAGTGGTTTCCATTTTCTTCTGAATCCTCATGACGTTGATCTTTGCTGATTTTCCGTTTGTAGTGGCAGTTACGGATCCCAACAGCAAGAGAATGCCCTGAACCTCTTTCCACTCCTCCACCCTCTTTGATTAGGCCGTTTGCTGAATGAGGGTGACTGCTTACGCCGGAATTCCTTGGCCGTTATTGCTTAGTATTTTTGTTCAAAATTTTAGCAGTGCCAGAAAAAAAAAATTGGAAATTTGTGTTAAGTTTCTATGGGGCCAAACTATTAAGGTCATCGGTCCCTGACTTATACACTACTTAATCTAACTTAAGCTAAGGACAAAACACATACCCATACCCAGAGGGACGACTCGAACCTGCGACGGGGGCAGCCGCGCGGTAGCCACGCCGGGGCTCTAACCTGGGACCGAGGACGTTCTGATTAGTAATCAGAGTCGCTATGTCTTTCTTTAAGAGACGTTCTAAGATAAGTCGTAGTGTCGGTATTGAATCGTCTATTCCAACATTTCTCCGTAACCCAGAGTGCTCTTCCCCGAGTTCGGTATCTATCAGTAACTCTTTTGTAAGTAATTTGTGTTAGCATTTGGCAATCACATCTCTGAAACTGTCAATTCGATAATAATCACTTCTGTCAGCACCTGCTTTCTTTGGAATTGGAATTATTACATTGTTCTTGAAGTCCGACGGTACTTCCCCTGTCTCATATATCTTGCACACAGGTAGAATAGTTTAGCTATCGCTGGCACTTCGAAGGACATCAGTATTTCTGAGGGAATGCAGTCTCATCTGGGGGGCGGGGGGGGGGGGGGGGCAGGGGTGGGAGCGGGGGTGGTCTTGTTTCGGTCTAGTTCTTTCAAATGCTTTGTCATCTTCTTCTCGCAGTATCTTGTCTCTTATCTCATCATCATCTCCCTCGTCATCTCCTTCTGTAGTATTACCTTCGAGCTCAATTCCCTTGTATAGCGGCTCTAAATATCTCTCTCATACCTTTCAGCTCTCCTTACTGCGATTAGTACAGGTTTTCCATTTGAGCTGTTGATATTCCTACAGCTGCCTCTCTTTCCTCCAAAGTCCTCTTCAATTTCCCTGTAGGCATTATCTGTCCTTCTACTAGTTACACAAGTAAATTCGCAGTTTTTCTCTAGCTATTTCTTCTTACAAAGGGGCCACATGACAATAAGATTTTGGAAGTTTTTGTGTTTATGGTGAGTGAATTTCAAATATTAATTCTCAAAACAGTTCGACAGTCCTTAATATGCCAATGAAAAGTCGGCTTTTGTCGAACCGCTTTGGTGTGTTGAGTTCTGAACTTCAAGCCATAAATATAACAAAACATAAAAATCCGACTGCCATATGGTCGCGTTGTTGCCATGTGTCACTTACTGTCAATTGCGTTTTTTTATGTATGTAAACCCTTTAGCTTGATTAATATGCTGTATTTTTGTAATTTCTCCTTTCAGAATTAAAATTCAGTATCTTCTGTGATATTCACAGACTTGTAACTAAACAGTTGCCTTATGCTCCGTTGAAACTCCCAACATACTCCGTTCCATTCAGTTTATTCAGGTTTTCTCTTTTCAACTTCCTACCTTTTTGCAAATTCTAGGACTACCTTGGACTGACGCTACGAAGTGAGCTACTAGCGGAAACCCTCCACGCAGAGTTCCAGTGAGTGACTGTCCGATTTCGCAAGTGCATACAATGTCAAAAACTTGTCAGACTTCTGAGATTTTTAGACAATCAGCGCTTTCACTACAGGATGCTTCGCTTGTTCCCATCACTGTCTTCTCACTGGGTCCGATGTTTCTTCGGCCAATAAGAAAAGGAAATTCGGCGACGTATCCACCAAAAAAGAACCCATGATGCTATCAGAAACCCAATGAAATTTTACTTGCAGTGAAAGCGTTCAAGGATACCTATCCAATCTTAAGAAGAAAGCAGTATCCTACCCATCCACATTCGTATATAGAAATGAACACTTCCAAAAATCTCGCTTCTGTTTGACGTTTGGCCTTCACGAGTCATCGAAGTCGCATAAAATCTGGAACTACATGTTTTTCACGGCGATCGTTCAGAATGGTGCCATTAGTTAGATCGTGATGAACTTTCACCACACATACAATCGTCCAGTCTATATATTTGATCGTTTCTGAAATATTACCTCCAGGAATCGTAGAGTCAGTAGTGATCAGTTTTGCACATTTTATCCACGCTAGAAGTGAGCTAGCAGCTGTTGTGAAAATTCAAATTTAGTTGGAAAAAAATGTTACCAACTCAGTGAACATTCGAGAACTTGATATCGTACTCCACACCTGCCTACCATTCAAAGCATTACAAGGGATGTGTCGAGAATGTAGTACAAATGAGGTTAGCAGAACGCAAAGACGTTTTGTCTAGGCACTACCTTTCACATTTAATCCAGTGGACGAGAGTAATTGTTTTGTCTCATGTGTTTCGAAGATGATCTACCCAACTGTGCCGAAAGCTCGTATCTATTATATCCAACTTAATTTATATACACGCTGTATACACCAAGCAGTTTCTGCGGTGATAATAGCTGTAGTAACTCAACGTGCAAACTGTCGCGATATTTCTTGAGCCTGTATACGCCTGCCCACTGTTTCACTTTCATTCCCTCATTTTTTTAAGGTTACTTTTGCTCTCGCAAACTTGGTGTTGTTTAACTGGAGAAATCTTCTTGAATATACAAAATTTTTGTGTTCTTGTGATCGTTTCATAGCTTTTGTTACTGTTAATAACTAGACACCAGTTCCCCTGAGCTTTAATTTGTACGCTAAAGCACTTAAGTTATGTGATCGAAAATCGATTTTGCTGTTAATAAATTATCAAAATTACTTCTAACGCTGACCTTCCTTCTAATTTTACTTATCATATGGTCGTTGTGCACACAGCACTCTATGGAGTCGCCAATAAACAAAATTCTTTTACACACGACAGCAAATTAGTCTTGGTGAGATAGAAGAGTGGCACAAATGTGTTACATCAAAATATTAAATGCTATACTTTTCTCTTAGCTTAATCAGTTTCTTTACATTGGGACAACAATCGTTACCGTTACAACCCTCTTGCGCCTTTCAAGTCATTGTTAAGTGGTACTAGTGTACAGATGAAAGTCAACATCACCTATGCACTAATTACGTTCTAATGTCTAGCACTGTCCACCATACGTATTAGGAAACAAGTAAATATAACAAGAAAACAAAAAAAATACGACCAATGCTGTCTCTCCTTCGAAGTATACACATTATATGGTCGTGGTGCACAGGACACTCCATGGAGTCGCCAATCAATAAATCTAACAGGTTACGTTTTGTGTCATCAGTCCTGTTGATGCATAAATAAATGGTTAGACTCGGTAAGAAGCATATGCATGAATGATAAGACAGCTATCACATAACGTGATCTGTCCTATTTACTTTATTTGACAATCTCTTCGTAATAAAATAGTTGGAAAGGAATGAAAGAGAAAGCCGTCTGGTAGAATTTTGCACAGTGCATAATTTAATCATTGCTAAGACTTGATTTTAGGAATCATGTAAGATGGTCGTATCCACGAGAGCTTGGAATGTTTCGAATCAGTTATATCATGGAGAGGCAGATATTTCGAACGTAGATTTAAATTGCAAGATACTTCCAGACACAGATGTGGGGAATAACTTCCATTTACTGGTTATGAACCCCAGGTCAAAACTATAGGGATTGAGAAGGGTAGGAAATTAAAGATATGGGACCTGGGTAAACTGAAATGACTGGAAGTTTTTGACAATGATTGACTCAAACAATAGAAAGGAATGCAATAGAAGACGAACGCCCAGCTTTGAGGGATGAAATAGAGTAGACAACAGAGGATCAAAGAGGTAAAAAACACAAGGTCTTGCAGAGCCGCTTGGTTAAAATAGGAGATAGTGAAGTTAATTGTCGGCTGAAGAAAATAAAAAAGTGCAGCAATTAAGCAAGCGAAATGGATTACAGACGTCTAAAAAGTAAGATTTAAAGATAGAGCAAAATGACTGAGTCGAAACGGATAGAGGGCAAATGCAATCTCGTAGAAGCACGCATAAGCATAGGAACGATAGACCCTGGCAGCAGGAAAATTAAAGAAGCCATTGGCGGAATCAGAAGCTCCTGTGCAAAGTAAAAGAGCCGAAGGTATCCACCGTGGATTTTAGCTGTATAAATTTGAGGAGCTCGGATGGAAATAGAGTAATAACCAAACAAGGGAAAGCTGAAAGGTGGAAGAAATATACAGGGTGTATCATTATAACCTAAAAGCGCCCACTAATACTGAGAGTAAACGATATTAGAAACGAACAGGTCTCAACAAACATGGACTTTAAATCACGTACCATAAGAGAATGAATACTTCTTCATTATCAGTACAGTGAAAAAAAAAGTCTCTTCTTCTTCAAGCTCTCTGCTTTCCATTTTTGAGGTGATACTGTGGACCAAAACAAGAAAAAACTGTCCATTGTGAACAGGCTCTAAAACGCATACCTTTAGAACTATGAGCATTTGTTCATCTTCGATACAATGAAACACATTTCTTCTACCGAAGAAGGGCTCATACAGGGTGTTTCAAAAATGACCGGTATATTTGAAACGGCAATAAAAACTAAACGAGCAGCGATAGAAATACACCGTTTGTTGCAATATGCTTGGGACAACAGTACATTTTCAGGCGGACAAACTTTCGAAATTACAGTAGGTACAATTTTCAACAACAGACTGCGCTGCAAGTGATGTGAAAGATATAGAAGACAACGCAGTCTGTGGGTGCGCCATTCTGTACGTCGTCTTTCTGCTGTAAGTGTGTGCTGTTCACAACGTGCAAGTGTGCTGTAGACAACATGGTTTGTTCCTTAGAACAGAGGATTTTTCTGGTGTTGGAATTCCACCGCCTAGAACACAGTGTTGTTGCAACAAGACGAAGTTTTCAACGGAGGTTTAATGTAACCAAAGGACCGAAAAGCGATACAATAAAGGATCTGTTTGAAAAATTTCAACGGACTGGGAACGTGACGGATGAACGTGCTGGAAAGGTAGGGCGACCGCGTACGGCAACCACAGAGGGCAACGCGCAGGTAGTGCAGCAGGTGATCCAACAGCGGCCTCGGGTTTCCGTTCGCCGTGTTGCAGCTGCGGTCCAAATGACGCCAACGTCCACGTATCGTCTCATGCGCCAGAGTTTACACCTCTATCCATACAAAATTCAAACGCGGCAACCCCTCAGCGGCGCTACCATTGCTGCACGAGAGACATTCGCTAACGATATAGTGCACAGGATTGATGACGGCGATATGCATGTGGGCAGCATTTGGTTTACTGACGAAGCTTATTTTTACCTGGACGGCTTCGTCAATAAACAGAACTGGCGCATATGGGGAACCGAAAAGCCCCATGTTGCAGTCCCATCGTCCCTGCATCCTCAAAAAGTACTGGTCTGGGCCGCCATTTCTTCCAAAGGAATCATTGGCCCATTTTTCAGATCCGAAACGATTACTGTATCACGCTATCTGGACATTCTTCGTGAATTTGTGGCGGTACAAACTGCCTTAGACGACACTGCGAACACCTCGTGGTTCATGCAAGATGGAGCCCGGCCACATCGCACGGCCGACGTCTTTAATTTCCTGAATGAATATTTCGATGATGGTGTGATTGCTTTGCGCTATCCGAAACATACAGGAGGCGGCGTGGATTGGCCTCCCTACTCGCCAGACATGAATCCCTGTAACTTCTTTCTGTGGGGACACTTGAAAGACCAGGTGTACCGCCAGAATCCAGAAACAATTGAACAGCTGAAGCAGTACATCTCATCTGCATGTGAAGCCAAAGGGTTCGGGTAATTTCATTCAGAGACTACGCCATATTATTGCTACGCATCGTGGAAATGTGAAAAAAAAAATCGTACTGTAGAGTTTCCCAGACCGCAGCGCCATCTGTTGTTGAAAATTGTAACTACTGTAATTTCGAAAGTTTGTCTGCCTGAAAATGTACTGTTGTCCCAAGCATTTTGCAACAAACGGTGTATTTCTATCGCTGCTCGTTTAGTTTTTATAGCCGTTTCAAATATACCGGTCATTTTTGAAACACCCTGTATCTTTTAAGGTATGCGTTTTAGATTCCATCTTTACTGAGACGTTTTTTGCTTCGAGTATCGTGTACGCTCAGCTATGAGCGTGTAAGCCATTAATTATGATATACGCTGTATAGAGGGGCTGTGATAAATAACTGAACTGGAAGGCAGTACTATTAACGGAGAAGAAGAACTACATGGAATAGTGAGATATGGTACTGAAAGAAGATTGTGACAGAGCGTTGAAAGGGCTAAGTTAAAAGAAGGACCCTGGAGTAGACGACATTCACTCATGAACACTGATATCCTTTGGGGAGCCAGCCATGACGATATTATTCCATCTGGGGGGCACGATACATGACACATATTAAATACCCTCTGACTTCAAGAAGAATGTAATAATTCCAGTTCCAAAGAAGTGAGGTACTGGCTGGTGTGGACACCACTACGGAGCCATCAGTTTAACAATCCCTACTTTCAGAATATTAAGACGAATTATTTTAAGAAGAACAAAAAAAAAAAAAAAAAAAAGCTAATTGAAGCCGACCTCGGGGAGGATCACTTTGGGCTCCGGAGAAATGTAGAAACGTGCAAGACAGTACTGATTCTACGAGTTAGGTTAGCAGGTAGGTTAAACAGAAAAAAATCTACGTTGTAGCATTTCTAGATTTACAGAAAGCTTAGGCCGATATCGATTGGGCTGCAGTGTCCGAAATTTTTTCTATATCAGGGAGTGCAGAAACCAGGCTGCAATTTATGAACGGTAGGACAGAAGAGGGAGGCAATGGTTGACTGTAGCCTGTACCTGATATTCAGTATGCGCAATGAGTGAGCAGTAAAGGAAACAAAGGAAAAATATGGAAAGGGAATTACAGTTCATGGCCAACGGGTGCGAAGATTGACGTTCGCCAATGACAGAGACAGTAAAGGTCTTGAATGAGGAGTTGAACAGAAAGGATACTATCTTGATACAGATACGAAGATTTGGTCGCCAGATCTGAGGGAGCAACTGCACCTAAATTTACCTTAAACTCAAGAGTAACTGTGTTTACTTTGAAGAACTTTCACTTAAATCCAAGACTGAACAATGCTTCTGAATTGTTATGCAACACTGTGGCTACCATCTTGAGGTTGAAATTACCTATATATTTAAAGGTTGCACGATGTGGCATTTTCACACGCATCTCATTGATTTTGACGCCATATCCCCTGAACTGTGTGTCGTACAGTGATATACACTACAGGCCATTAAAACTGCTACACCAAGAAGAAATGCAGATGATAAACGGGTATTCATGGGGCAATTATATTATACTAGAACTGACATGTGATTACATTTTCACGCAATATGGGTGCATAGATCCTGAGAAATCAGTACCAAGAACAACCACCTCTGGCTGTAATAACGGCCTTGATACGCCTGGGCGTTGTCAAACAGAGCTTGGATGGCGTGTACAGGTACAGCTGCCCATGCAGCTTCAACACCATACCACAGTTCATCAAAAGTAGTGAGTGGCGTATTCTGACGAGCCAGTTGCTCGGCCACCATTGACCAGACGTTTTCAGTTGGTGAGAGGTCTGGCGAATGTGCTCGCCAGGGCAGCAGTCGAACATTTTCTGTATCCAGAAAGGCCCGTACAGGACCTGCAACATGAGGTCGTGCATTATCCTGCTGAAATGTAGGGTTTCGCAGGGATCGAATGAAGGGTAGAGCCACGGGTCATAACACATCTGAAACGTAACGTCCACTGTCCAAAGTGCCGTCAATGCGAACAAGAGGTGACAGAGACTTGGACCCAATGCCACCCCATACCATCACGCCGGCTGATACGCCAGTATGGCGATGACGACTACAAGCTTCCAATGTGCGTTCACCGCGATGTCACCAAACACGGATGCGACCATCATGATGCTGTAAACAGAACTTGGATTGATCCGTAAAAATGACGTTTTGCCAGTCGTGCACCCAAGTTCGTCGTTGAGTACACCATCGCAGGCGCTCCTGTCTGTGATGCAGCGTCAAGGGTAACCGCAGCCATGGTCTCCGAGCTGGTAGTCCATGCTGCTGCAAACGTTGTCGAACTGTTCGTGCAGACAGTTGTCTTTCAAACGTCCCCGTCTGTTGACTCAGGGATCGCGACGTGGCGGCACGATCCTTTACAGCCACGCGCATAAGATGCCTGTCAACTCGAATGCTAGTGATACGAGGCCGTTGGGATCCAGCACGGCGTTCGGTATTACCCCCCTGAATCGACCGATTCCATATTCTGCTAACAGTCATTGGATCTCGACCAACGCGAGCAGCAATGTCGCGATACGATAAACCGCAATCACGATAGGCTACAATCCGACCTCGTGATGGTACGCACTTCTCCTTCTTACACGAGGTATCACAACAACGTTTCACCAGGCAACGCCAGTAAACTGCTGTTTGTGTATGAGAAATCGGTTGGAAACTTTCCTCATGTCACGTTGTAGGTGTCGCCACCGGCGCCAACCTTGTGTGAATGCTCTGAAAAGCTAATTATTTGCATATTACAGGATCTTTTTCCTGTCGCTTAAATTTCGCGTCTGTAGCACGTCATCTTCGTGGTGTACAGATTTTAATGGCCAGTAGCGTAATTTTGTACTTACATTCAGTGGTATAGACGTGCATACTGCCAGTAAAATGTATCGCAAATACAGTTACTAGTAAGTAAGAAATAAATTATAACGTCATGCCTCATGCGGTACTTTTATTGCGTGAACGGCGGTAAAGTTGTAAGCCACAAACATTTTTTCTTTCATCAATTTGTAGGGGTTCTCAACGAGAAAAACTCCGTAAAGATCTGAAATTTTGCGTAAAGTCAGTTATACGTCACCAAGTGCTCTCAGTCATAAGTGATGCATGTATAAACTCTGTGAATTCGGGAGTCACAGACTACGCTATTTTTTCACTCCCACTCCCACCAATTTGAACGGTAGTTGGTTCTCACCCACACAGCGATTGCCGCCTGATGGTAAGGTATAAGTCTACCACGTTAGGTTGAAATCAGTCCAGTGATTTTGGAGGTCATGGCTCTAACACTTTTGGTGCAAAATCTTTATCAATTCGGTACTTTGGCATCTTCATGTGTTCCAAACATTCACATATCTTGTTTCGAGGCAAACTGTGTTACATCTGTGTCAGAATGGTTTGAAACAAGGAGATGTGTTCAACGAGGAACTGTTTGTAACTGTGATGAACAAGATCATAAAATCTATCAAGAAAATAGACAGCGAATCAAATGCCCTGGTTGTTGCTGATGATTTGACAGAGTGGGTAGAGTCAGAAGGTGAATCACAGAAGAAACGTAATTATTGAAGCAGCACATTCGAAAATTCGGGGCGAAAAATAAGTAAAACATAGACGATAGAAATGAACATCAACAGGCAAGAAACAAGCTCAAATATATTTCTAGAAGGAGTCAAACTAGAATCTGTCTCCCATTTCAAGTACCTAGGAAGCAGGACCTCGAAAGACAACACCATTAATCATAAATTACTGAGCAGGACACAGAAAGCATCTAATTTTTACAGTCAAATCAGAAATCTTCTCAGGGACGATAAAATGCCATGAAAAGCAAAAGCGACTGTGTACCACACCTAATTCGTACCAGTCCTTACATATGGTTTGCAAACATGTACCCTGCTAAACAAAGACTTCACCAGAATTCAGGCAACCGAAACGAGGTGGCTCTTCTAGCTTTCCTGGCGGATATGTTGTAAATAGTCTTCACGAGTTAGTCGCCGGATGACATTGTGTACCAGCAAGGTTCTACAACCTGAAAATGTCGTACAATTGCTCCGAGAAAATTTGGTGGAATTTGTACAACGTCATCTGGAGGCAAATCCGTGAAGATTATTTACAACAGAAATGATATTGATTAGAGCTATGAATCATAGAACTAGAGAGAAAAAACGGAGTGTGATGATTAGAAAAGTAGCTGATATTGAGGTTCCTGTTTCTAGTGTCATACAGAAACGCAGGCTTTAGTGGTTTGGGCACATAATGAGAACGAACAGTGAAAGGTCTGCGAAAAAGTATTTCAGCCTGAACCTCGTAAGAAGAAGACACGAAGAAGACTAAGAAAACACTGCATAGATAGTGTAACCTCAGACGTGGAGGAGAAAGGACACAAGTGGGAACTTGCCCTTGAACGGAAGGTGTCTGAAAACAGAAGACGAAGGTGACCACTTGTACACCACATCCGGGAATCTGCAGTAGGAAAACGATGATTGTTATGACGATTATGATGCACACACACACACACACACACACACACACACACACACACACACACACACAGAGAGAGAGAGAGATAGAGAGAGAGAGAGAGAGAGAGAGAGAGAGAAGTATGTCTGGATTGGAAACTACTAATTTGAATTCTCAAATGTTATCACTCGGGTGGCCAGTGTGGCCGTGCGGTTAAAGGCGCTTCAGTCTGGAACCGCGTGACCGCTACGGTCGCAGGTTCGAATCCTGCCTCGGGCATGGATGTGTGTGATGTCCTTAGGTTAGTTAGGTTTAATTAGTTCTAAGTTCTAGGCGACTGATGAGCTCAGAAGTTGAGTCGCATAGTGCTCAGAGCCATTTGAACCATTTTTTGTTATCACTCAGTAACAAAACAGCGACGAAACATTGTGACAATACATGCAAATAGAACAGATTATTTCTGGAGGAGCAGTCTTGCTATGACTGAAGACTGAGCTTACGACCAATAAGCACTGTCATAACAATTTCAACTTTAAAAACACAGATCGTTTATAAAATATTATGGTCAGGAATCAGGATCTTTATTGACTTTAGGTAAGTAACTTCGTAAATAATTTCAAGAAATTGCACCTATTCATTAGGTTAGTGAATTTATTCATAATAGAATTACACCACATGAGTCAAAATGAGTGACTCTACTCCTCAGCACAACTAAGTTACCTAAAATTACGCGATAGTTCTTGCCTTGTATTCTGGTGGTTCTGTAGTGCTGTCGACACAGTTTAGTGCCAGGTGCTTGAGTCTGGACGTCTCAGTGGTGGTGGAAGAGAATGAAATGTCGTTTTCGACCGTCGCTGCCATTACGATTGACTTGTTGCTTCCAATATTTCCATCTACACGAAGTCCGGAAAATCTTGCATCCCGCGACCTGTTGATATGAAAGACGATTGCTCCATGGACATGATGTAGCCACACAATATATTGCAGTCGAAGATACTCAATAGCCAAATGCAGCATTTCACCTCAGAGAGTGTGGATGGACAGACCCCCACGTCCGCACTCTTTCCATGCCCGCCTGCGAGTATTAGTATTCTTCGTTTGGTTGGCACATGGAGTTGCGATGTCATCCAGACAATGCGGACCAAAAACCCGTAACGAATATCCAAGTTTATTTTCCTTTATACGTAATTCTTCTTATGTTTTGCTAGATCAGGATTTGAATACATAAGCATTTTCCAGTGGATTCAGGTTGGAGTGGTTATTCAGAGATGGTGTGACATGTACAGGGTAGACTAGCTTGAAGAGTTGCTTCAGTCTTCTGGCCGAAGACTACAACACACACAGTGACTGCCAGTATCAATGTAGACACTATTTCTTCATGGGCATGTCCTTTTTGATAAAGATTCTGTTCATGTTTGAGTACACCAAGTGGATATAACGCTGAGCCACATCTGTGTGCTAGTAGCGCCTGACACTAACATAAAATAGGAAATACGCCTGCAGTGTATGTTAATTAATTTATTAACTTTTACAAAAGACTATACTGTATGTGGAATCATACCGCTTAACTCTGAACTGTCTGGAATATTCTCTTGGTCTGTTTTACTCTTTACGGCGACCCGGAGCAGAATCGATTTGTGACCTATCGAGTCGTTACAATGTATCCATATCTTTCTATCTAATAAAGAATGAGTTACTTCGTAGCAGGTTTAACACATGGTCTTCTTCCTCAATAACATAAGCTTATTTGAAACAGCCAACTAGATTATTCCGAAATACTTTGCTTTGGAAAGAGTGATGTCATTCGTGACAGATAATTTTACATCAAAGCCGGCAAAATTGATACGCGCTCTGAATATATGCTCTATACATATTGTTTCTTTGACGTCCATATTTCACACATACATACACCAATGAACTGAGTGGGTATTCGTGCTTTTCATTTATGCAGGAATTGAAAGAGATTACAGACTAATGTCCAGTCGTGTTAAAAATCAGAGTGGTACATGGAATCGTATTGTTGTACGATGAAGTAAGGCAGAATGACTAATAATTGTCATCTATTTCATAACGTATTACGGAACCATTGCTTTTGGTAAAAGCTACTTTTCGTTCATATATTTCCAATTATTTTTTAGATTCTAACACGTAAGATACAGAGTAGTATGATATTGCACTCGTATTTATTTAACAGGGCCTCTGAACAAATATTAAGATTTCTGAACTGATACACATACACTATGTGATCAAAAGTGTCCGGACACCTGGTTGAAAATGGCATACAAGTTCGTGGCGCCCTCAGTCGGTAATGCTGAAATTCAATGTGGTGTTGACCCATCCTTAGCCTTGATGACAGCATCCACTCTCGCAGGCAAACGTTCAATCAGGTGCTGGAAGGTTTCTTGGGGGAAGGCAGAACATTCTTCATGGAGTGTTACATTGAGGAGGGGTTGGTGAGGCCTGGCACGAAGTCGGCGTTCCAAAACGTACCAAAGGTGTTCTATAGGATTCCGGTCATGGCTCCGTGGAGGCCTGTCTATTTCAAGGATGTTATTCTCCTGTAGCCATTCCGCCACAGGCTGTGCATTATGAACAGGTGCTCTATCGTATTGAAAGATGGAATCGCCATCTCTGAATTGCTCTTCAACAGTGGAAAGGAAGAAGGTGCTTAAAACGTCAGTGTAGGCCTGTGCTGTGATAGTGCCATGCAAAACAACAAGGAGTGCTAGCCCCCTGTATGAAAAACACGACCACAGCAAAACACCACGGTCTCCAAATTTTACTGTTGGCACTACACTCGCTGGCAGATGACGTTCACTGGCCATTCGCCACACCCACACTCTGCCATCGGATCGCCACGCTGTGTAACGTGATTCGTTAGTCCACATAATGTTTTTCCACTGTTCAATCGTCCAATGTCCACGGATTTACCGGTGTGATGTGTGGATTATGACCAACCGCTCGCCCATGGTATCCAAATTCTCTCACCTCCCGTCTAAATGTTATAGTACTTGCGGTGGATCCTAATGCAGTTTGGATTTCCTGTGTGATGGTCTGGATAGGTGTTTGCCTATTACCCATTACGACTCTCTTCAACTGTCGGCTGTCTCTATCATCCAACAGACGAGGTCGGCGTGTACGTTTTTGTGCTGTACGTGTCCCTTCTCATTTCCACTTCACTATCACATCGGAAACAGTGGACCTAGCGATGTCTGGCAGGGTGGAAATCTCCCGTACAGACGTATGACACAAGTGACACCCAGACACCTGACCACGTTCGAAGTCCGTGAGTTCCGTAGAACTCCCCAGTCTGCTCTCTCACGATGTCTAATGACTACTGAGGTGGCTGATACGAAGTACCTGACAGTAGGTGGCAGCGCAATGCACCTAATATGAAAAACGTATGTTTTTGGGGTGTTCGGATACTTTTGATCACATAGTGTATTGTATAGAGTCGCTACTTTCTGATTAAGACATTTAATGAAAGCTACAGAAAATACATCTTCACGATTTATATAAATTTCCTCCCAATTAGAAAAAATGTGAAAAAGAACGTATCATTTAGAAGATGTGCCTAAAACTGGGATACTTTTCGGCTGAAATAACTACGCACTAACGCGAAAATGGTTTCAGTAAGCGATCTGGTATGCTGCTATCACGTGCACGCTGGTATCCAGCCCGACTAATCACTGATTAACATAGAATTCTATCTCAACTTCTTCGTTAGCTTAGGTTCTTTACAGGCAGGGATATTTCATACAGATCTCCGTTATACTGAAACTCTGTTGAAACGTCTTTGCGTATTGATAATGTGACAAGACTAGTAACTTACGGCAGCCAGAGTGGCCGAGCGGTTCTAGGCGCTAGAGTCCGGAACCGCGCGACCGCTACGGTCGCAGCTTTGAATCCTGCCTCGGGCATGGATGTGTGTGATGTCTTTAGGTTAGTTAGGTTTAAGTAGTTCTAAGTTCTAGGGGACTGATGACCTCAGAAGTTAAGTCCCATAGTGCTCAGAGCCATTTGAGCCATTAGTAACTTACGGATCAAAATTACACAAGTGTTTAGTTTTATCTCTATATATAAATAGCGTAGCTAAGGACCTAAATGAATGACTACTGCTATAAAGCTCAATCAGCAAAGAAATTATTTATAGAACTTTAATATGTGGCAAACGAGTTTGGCGCAGTTAATTGCTCATTTAGTTTTGTTTTTGTTTGTTTACTGGTTGTTGTCTCTCGCAAATAACGCAATCTTGGCCAAGAAAAATTCATGTTCCATTGAAAGTATCTGGCAAGTCGAAATACTTTATGCGGGAGTTTGACTGCAGGGAATTACATTGTTTATTTTTCTTATTTAGTTGATTTAAAATTTACATGAAACCTGGCGTCCTTCCATGACATTTTGAACCCATTAATGTATTTTCCACTTTTATTTTCCTTCAGACTGTATAGCTATTGCGAAAAGGATATGGCTAATATTCCGGGTGCACTTTCCACATGAATCGATGATCGCTTCCACTGTTAAGTATAGAACTTTTTTCTTCTTCTTCGGGTAGTGTCGAAGTGATCTTGATTACTTTGTGTTCCACGGCCTATTCATGTTAATGTTAATAAGAACCACCACAACTGTATTAATGTACGTTTGTTACGTAACAAGAGGTTTAATTCAGTGAACGATATCAGGTGACAATGGCTGTAGTCTCACAGAATTGAGTCAATATCTGCAACTGGGTAAGCATTAGGATCCAACATCTGATTTCAGTATCTCTGAGTATGATGTAATCCAGCTAGAATCTTCCCGAGTCTCTGCATCATTTTCCAGGTATACCTCTTCCTCTTGAGGTTCTTGAACAGAGTATCCCTTATAACGATCTGCAATTTATTGCAAAACCCAGTCTGTCTCCTCTCTCATTCCTGCTGCCAAACTTTTTTTATCTATTCCTTCCCATATAATCGCGTTACAGCCCTCATGATTATTAGATTTTTGTCCACTATACATATGGTATTATCCGTTCAATATCATGATATACTTTCTCTATCTCTTCATCTTCTGCTTGGGACGTTGACACATATACCTCTACTATCGTTGTTGGCGTTGGTTTGCTGTTGAATCTAATTATGGCAACTCTGTCACTGATCTGTTCAGAGAAGCTCACTCTCTGCCCTACTTTGCTATTCAGAAGGAATTCAGTTCCCATAATACCAGTTTCTTTCACTGTTGATATTACCCTATATTCGTCGACTACAGAATCATGATAGTGATACCTCAAATCTGTTAACAGGAGGTCTAGTTGGAACGTAACTATTATTTTAAATATATTTAGGTTACTCAGATCTTATTAAAATAGCTGTTCGAGTCACAAAAAGGCGTAATAGCTATCTGTGTCAGAGAAAGAGAAATGAAAGATATTAGTTCACAATCGAACTGGGTGGCAATACTATCCGACAGTAGAAGTCAGTGTAGTCATCAGAGACATATTGATCTTCGGGCTTCCTCTCTTTGATACGTATATTCCTGTTATAAGCACTGATAACAGGAAGCTTCACCGTTACTGTACTAATTAAAGTTCAACTGGTTCAAATTACTCTGAGCACTATGGGACTTAACTTCTGAGGTCATCAGTCCCCTAGAACTTAGAACTACTTAAACCTAAGGACATCACACTCATCCATGCCAGAGGCAGGAGTCGAACCTGCGACCGTAGCGGTCGCGCTGTTCCAGACTGTAGCGCCTAGAACCGCTCGGCCACTGCGGCCGGCTGATTAAAGTCATTACTGAGAAAATTACTTATAAAGTATCAGCAAGCGATATATCCCTGCTGATCCTGAGTACATGTAATATTTTTGTATTTGTTTATTTGGAAAGTTTGTAGCAAACATTTTGCGGTTTCCTTAAAGAAACCTTGTCGCCATTTCTTGAAGTTACATATGCCCCATTTCTAAACGGGATTTACATGAAATGACTGTGAAGTTTTGAACATATCTGTCAAGCCTTGTTGGCTTTACGTAGCAATTACGAGGAATGTTAATTGAATAATTCAGCATATTTTTTTCTCTCGGAAAAATTCGGTTGAAAAACTGCAGAATTTGCTGTGGGAAATGGTGGAATATTCGCGTTTAGAACCCTACAGTTTCGTTAAGTTCCGATAGGAGGCTACACTATACCTAGCCTTCGAAATGTCCGGTTTCCAAGCAGAGAGTGGTCATTGAGTTTTTATTGGCGGAAAATAAGAGCATATAAGCTATTCACAGGGGCTCGCGGAATGTCTACGGAGAACTGGCAGTGAACAAAAGCACGAAGAGTCGTTGGGTAAGTCGTCTTTCATCCTAGTAACGAAGTCGCGCAAACCTGTCTGATCTCTCACGTCCCGGCAGGCCGTACATATCTGTGACTCCTGGAATGATCGAACGTGTGGACTCTCTCTTTCAAGGTGATCGACGAATCAAGGTCAAACACCTCGCTGCTGAACTGGATGTCTATGTTGGTAGCGCTGACGTACTCGTCCAGCAGGGGTACTCAGAGGCATATGCCCGCTGTGTTCCTTTCCGCCTAAGGGAAGACCACAAAGAGCAACAAAGGACCTTCTGTGAGGATTTTTTTCAGCATTACGAGGTTAATAGTGACAATTTTTTGTTGAACATGGGTACATCACTTCGAGACCAGTGGAGTGTACCATGTCGGCGTACAGGCCCTACCAGCAAGACGGCGTAAGGCCGCCACATCGAGTGGAGGTTATGTTGAAAATTAGGGCTTTGTAGCTAAAAGAGCGGAGGATGACATTACATATTGGAGTCCTGAATAAAACCAACCTGCTTGCAGAAAAAAATTGTTATGTTTCTAATTGAGTGTCCCCCGAATATTCACATGTTGAATACATTCGTTGAAGACAGTGTAAAACTATTTAGAATCGCAAAGTCACGGTCGCATGGAGGGGAAACGCCCCGAATCAGGGAATAAACATGCACAAAAGAAATGGTTCAAATGGCTCTGAGCACTATGGGACTTAACAGCTGTGGTCGTCAGTCCCCTAGAACTTAGAACTACTTAAACCTAACTAACCTAGGGACATCACACACATCCATGCCCGAGGCAGGATTCGAACCTGCGACCGTAGCAGTCTCGCGGTTCCGGACTGAGCGCCTAGAACCGCGAGATCACCGCGGCCGGCTAAACATGCACACTTTGCAACCATCGAGTCAAAGCAGATGACATTAAAAACCACGCTATTATCTGACTCGTTAAATGAATTCAGCAATTTGATTTTTTGGCATAATAGTGGTGTAGAAACGTTAACACATTGTTTGGCTTTTGTTTTTTCCTAGCCTTGTGGTATTTATAAAATGTTGCTTACATTTCACTTTGACGAATCACATAAAATACAATGTGCCACAACCCATTTGCTGAATGAGTCGAAATTATTTTGTGTGTCATAAAGTACAGGCGCCTCACAATGAAACTCGGTCTTTCATCGCGAGGAGACTAACCAAACTCGTGCTCCTTAATACGTGAAGAGAGAGGAATAGCTTAACTGCCTGCTGGGACGCCGAATACGCGAGGCGAGTCACAGACCGACGTCGGGCCGGGGTAGAGGTCCGGAAAGGAAAAAGCGACTGCCTGTTTTCTTTGCGAACGCTTTTGACGTCGCTTATCAGGTCGTTCTGTCCGCCAGGACGCTTTCTAAAGGTGCAGCCAACTGAATAAGGGCGCGCAGAAGGGAAAAGGAAATATAAATACACCCGCTCTTACGTGGAGGTATCTTTGACATTCACTTAATAATGCATCGCAGGAGTGGAGGGCGGTCTTTGGAAACCGGACCTGAGCACACCCCAGCTTGCACTTCGGCGGCCTGTTATTTCCCGAGCAATATTTGCATTTACTTCTTGTTCGTCGCGAGTGAAACCCATTTTATAGCACTTTCAGACTTTTCTGACTCTCCTGCCTCCTGTATTCCTTCTCCTCTCTCGCCTGCCTTCTTTCTTTAAAAGTCTTTTCTGATACGGAAACTTACTTCAGGCAGAACGTTATTGCGTCGAAAACGAAGTTTAACTGCTTTTCAACGAAATATTCTTATGGATGTTTAAAAACAGGCATCAAGCTACTTACAATCAAGGCTTGTTTTTCAAGCTATAATTACAATGTGTTTGCATAATCAGAGTGTGGTGGAGGGTACTTGGGACCAACATTTGCTATCTTCTATCCCATCCAGTTACGTCCGAATACAGCGATAGCCAAAATGTTTGTAAATTCTAGAGCCAATAACGTAAGGCCTTTTGACCACCATAGCCGTATACATGGCGCTAAGATTACTCTAATTGTATTCATAGTTTACACTGGAAGACGTAAGTACTTGATTAGTTACATCGCCAGTTATACCACAGTGAAATATTTCAAAAATTTCATTGATTATTGCAATTTTGAAATGCACAATTAACTACCTGTTTTGCTAGAATATTCGTTATAGTTAAATTCTACTATATAATGCATCTATCTACTTGTCGGAAAATGTATTATGAGGCACCATGTGCTGTTGCAGTATGGTCTTGGTATATAGTATTTCTCTATTGTTACAAATGGTTGGATTACGATAAGATTTTCAAAATAATATTAATTGAAGCTGAGTATTGCATGATGCAGTTCCTGATGTTCCTAGTCCTGAAAGACGTCGAAGCTGAGGATTTCTTTGACTTTAACGTTATCTCTCCAATTAATATGCAAATTATACTCTAAGATATGTAAATCAGATTAATTTGTTTTGCAAAAAAGGTATTCCTTTATTTCTGTTAAAGATTACTCACGTATTCCATTTGTTTGTATTATCGACAGTGGTTGTTAATACATCAATTACTAGCCAAAGTCTTATAGTTGGAGAATTACATTTGGCTGGGCTGGCAACTTTACATGCAGACAGCAGAGCGAAGTGACGAAAGGGCACTAGTAACGTAAGTTGTAAAACAGTTGAGTGCAAGTAGGATATCATCCGCCAAGGTTATTGCGTGAAGTGAGGAGGCTAGGGGCTCCTGTGGAGATGCAAAACAACACGCCGATGGCGATAACGCTATCTCTCTGACTTCCCGGTGTCTGAAGGCAGTCCTTAGAAGGCCCCGGCAGGAACTGTAGAGATTCTAGAAGGCATGGCCGTCACTCCCACGTCCTAAAATTTTTCCAAATAACAGTTACATGTCGACTAGCGGGCAGCAACATGATATATGTAGAAACACGATATATGTAGAAACACAGAGGGAGACCGGCGCCAGTCTTTCGATAGGAAGACAACACATCAGTGGGCACCACAGCTCAACACACCACGAGAGGGAGTAAGAATTTCATAAAGGGTGCGAGCACAGCTTTCACGTCTCGAAATACTTTTAGCACACTCATTATGAGAAGCAGCAGTTAGAAATCTTAGGAAGTTAGGATTAGGTTGAATAATAGTTTTTTTATCCGGTGGCAGGACCAAACAATTTCCTTTTAGGTTTAATAATAAGTTTTTGAGTCATTTACAGGACAGAGCCCAAAGAATTTCCTACCTATAGCCGAAGCACTCTAGCCAAAAAATACTGTACTTTCATTTGACGTCTCTGAAAATTATTGAGAAATAGGAGACATTGTGCGGGAGGACGCTCTAGCAAAATTGACGCTTATCATTGGACAGCTGCTTGTAACTTTTTTTTTCGACTGGCTCACCAAGAAGTGGCAAATGTTGCGAGGGAGGACAGGAGGCGCTAAAGAGCAACTTCGATCTCTGCTTGCAGGAGAGAAACTTCGAATTCTACTCGTAGACTTCAGTTTCAGACTTCACAGTGAGTAGTAGTAACTTCATTTGCAGCTCAGACTGGACCAAGATGTAAAGTTTTTGGGTTTCACAGTCATCGTATTCGACAATCACCGCCCCGAAAAGATCGCCGTTGAAGCAGTGACAGTGCTTACGCCAGCGCAACTAATGAGTCAACAGCAGTACTGGCGGTCAAGATCTGCAACTGGCTTCGGCTGGAATAGCTCACAACGTGCTCAGTAAGCACTAGAATTTTCGTGAGATGGAGTAAGTTGCCCTTCTGGTACAGATAACATTAGAAACTCAGATTCTTGGCAATCACTGTCGTCGGATCGCATTAACGGGTAAGTCACGTAAAACCATACCTCGGGGTTCCTTAGCTTGAATCTTCGCCATCCATAATTCTTTGTGATTGTTTCACGTACTTGTACAAATCTCTGTCAACGAATACATTAAACAAACGTGTTTCTATTGCACTTCAGTAGAAGTGCTACACATATTTATGCCACGTCTTTTAATAACAATACTATACATGGTAACTGATTTTCATTACGTAAGTATCTTACCTGACCACAAAATGAAATTGTAGTGTCACTATTCTGCCACACTTTTGAAATGTGTAAGGAACAATTTTTCAGGGCATAGCTCCATCAAGTAAGTGCTGTGGAAGAGAATTTAAAACCTCAGTTTCCAGAGGAACTCTGGAAAGATAACACTCACACATATTATAAACAATACCTTCATCACAAATCAATGATGACAGCGTTAGAAGTTATCGATAGGGAAATTAATAATCAACGGATGAGGCAGCACTACCTATGTCGCTTTATTTATTTTATTCCTATTCTTATACACCTGTCCCTGTGTTTTTTGACAATGGGGAGAGAGAGAGCAAGATTCCATGCAGAATTTAAACAAAATCCACCATCTACATTTATAATTTTACTTGTTAATCCAATTTCAACAGCGTTAAAACATCACAACAGCTAGAAATACATACCAGAATCTACGTGTTATTATATTCCGTAGTTTTGTGGCGGTGTTCGTAGCGACAAACACTTGGCTGTAGAAATGGCTTACGAAGTCACCGCCACACTTTTAATAGCGGGCCGACCGGTCCGCTGGAACAGTGAACAGAAAGATGAATACCCAAACACTCTGATTAAATAAATGTCGGTACTTATCTTTATTGATGAAAATACAGAAACACAATAGTGAACTCCGTGTCTACAGAGATCTGTCTAGTTCGAGTCGGAGCGGCTAGGTCAGCGTCGGCTGACGACAAACAACAACTCTGCTGCGATGAACACCCAACTGACTAGCAAGTACACACTTCGGTGGCGAGTATACGACTGAGCGGCGAATACAGAACTGTCCTAGCGCTCGCGACTCCAGCGCTTAAGAAGCCAGAAGCCAGCGGTGGCGCGCGCAGACTTGCGGCGATTTGCTGTCTCGCTGGCGCTGCTTATGCGGACGGCGTCCGGACTTTGATGCTGCCAACCTTTTGGCAGCGGGCTCGGGTGGCATTACTGGCTAGGACATAACACGTAGGATAACCGGTGCCAAGACAATGTTCTACAACGGCTCGGTTGTTGTACGTGTGCGCCGTTTACGCTCAGTACACCGGTGCACCACAGTCCTGCTAGTATGACCAACATGTGACATGTCAGAAGCTCAAGGAATCGACATCATCCTTTACGGAATCTAGAAGGACCCTGATCTTAGATGGTGGTGGAAAAACACACTTCAAATCATATTTCCGCAAAATACGACCAGTCTTCAAAATGCTCTCTGTCGGGTGCCTACCGGTCATCCTATGGAACATAACAACGCGGAGATTCTTCCAGCTATTGGTATAGTATTATTAAGGAAGCTGTTGAAACTGATTCAGCGAGCAGCCTTATAAATAGAAACGGAGGATTTTGTGTAAATTCTGAGTGGAATCCTACTCTTTCAGTTATCAAAAAACAGAGGGACAGAGTTAATGCTTCCTCTCCCGTAAATCATCCATTTCAATATCGATAACTTCTTTCAAGAGTTTCTCTAAAAACCGAGGTTTTACATTCTCTTGCACAGCGCTTACTTGCTGCAGCTGTGCCTTGAAAATGGCGGGGAGTACTCCTGTCGAAATATCAAAGGCAGTGCCAACACACTATTCGCGAATGGAACTGAGTAAGGGTAAAATGATACTGATGCTAGAAGTACCCTCCAAAACAGTTCGTCGGCCGGGGTAACCGAGGAGTTCTATGCGCTACAGTCTGGAACCGAAGGCGACCGCTACGATCGCAGTTTCGAATCCAGCCTCGGGCATGGATGTGTGTGATGTCCTTAGGTTAGTTAGGTTTAAGTAGTTCTGAGTTCTAGGGGACTGATGACCTCAGAAGTTAAGTCCCATAGTGCTCAGAACCATTTGAACCACTCTCTACCACATCCACAAAGTGGCAGTCGAGTACGGATGTAAATGTAGACCTCCACAAAAAGAGTATATCCTGCATATACATGACAGTACCGCCAATCTATGTTCCCATGCAGCATCTATGAACCCAACCGTAATCCCCGCCACTCAGGTACGCTGGCTTGGAAACATACAGTAATGAACCAAATCATTTAACCAATGTCCATCGTGAGACTGAATGCCGCTGGCGGTGTTGCAGCCAGGTGAGGTGGAAAGGAAAGAATAAAAGCGAAGCAGAGACGAATGGGTACACATCCTAGCGGCGTTACGGTCTGCGAATGGGGAAATCCACTGACACAAGCCACTTTGAGTCGCAGGCTGGATCAATGGAAACGTGCAGCGCGATCGAATGATTCATGTTTCTTGTTGCACCAGGTGGATTGTGACCGGGTCCACTGTCATCTAGGCGAATAACTGCGCAAGTATAAGAGCCGTGACATGGACGCAGGACTTTGGGGAGAGGGGGACGGGGGGCTGCAATGTTGCATATTCCAGCGGAGACGTTTGCCTAGGCTTCAGTGGAATCTGTGGGAGTAACTGAAGGCAAAGTGGCAGCAGTGGAAATTTTGTGAAAATCTTAAATACGACTGCTAAACAGCAACTGTGTAAAACTAAAGAGGTTGAAAAAGTCAACCAACCAGTTGTAAAACAAGGGTTTAGTAGCCCTTTACCGTGGTTTCGATAGTTCTGAAAAGAACTTCTGCAGAAAGAGTGGGCCTGTTGCATCAAACGATAGTACATTACATTAGTTGAAGCCGAGTTGCTCTTATCATATATAAAATTGACAAAACAAGAATTATCCCAAGCCGTGGCCTTAGATAGCAGCCTGATCACTTAAAAGTGAATGCTGAATAGTAAATGCCCTCAAGTAGAGGCTCTTGTCAATATCAAACTGTAACATGAGTCATAGGATAAATTAGTTGCATAAGTTACGTGTACATCACGTCAAGAACCTGTACCTGTGTGCATTTACTAGTGAGCATTCATTCTGAAGTTCGATAAATGTAATCTGGCTACTACGTAAAGCCACGGTTCGGGATAATTTTTGTTTTGTCAATTTTATGTATGAGAAGAGCCACTCGGTTTCAGCTAATGCACCATCGTGTGACGAATCAAGCTCACTCCTCCTGAAGATGATATTTTTAAAAATATCGAAACCTAGGTGAAGGTCTAATAAGCATTTGTTAATAGCATCGGAAATTGTGTTAATATCATCAGCTGTCTGATTCGTTCATGCGTCATGCCACGCACACCTCCGTTATGCCAACCTCTGCATTTCAAGGTAGCACTTGCATCCAAAGTTCTCAACTGTTTTGTAGTATATAGTCCAAAGTCTGTCTTCCCCGGCAGTTTATACCCTC
Source organism: Schistocerca piceifrons (assembly GCF_021461385.2). Classification (NCBI taxonomy): domain Eukaryota; kingdom Metazoa; phylum Arthropoda; class Insecta; order Orthoptera; family Acrididae; genus Schistocerca; species Schistocerca piceifrons. The sequence continues at coordinate 364,486,183 of NC_060144.1, read as the reverse complement.
TATAGGTCACTCTAGTACCCTAGTGACCTAACGCACTTTGTATCATCCCGTCTCTTCTTATTATCAGAGTTCTCCATGAGTTCCTTTCCTCGCTAGTTGTGCATACGACATGTGTAATGCTTGAAGATCTTTGAAACATTCTGCAATTTGTTGCACAGAAGAATATTTACTGGTTTCAGGCACCTAATGTCCTCCTTCAGAAGATTAGAATTATCACATTATCAGCGAGCATCAAAAATAAGCAAATGGATGCAGCATAGTACTGCAGTACAATAAAAATTCAAGAACAATATTTGACAGAATAATAATGCGTGATCTTTACGTAGACATTTGATGCTACATACCTCAGGAAACATACCAATCACTTGTCGAATCCATACGCTGGTCGGCGGCTCACCTCGAAGATATGTCGTACGCCCTTAGATAACTACAGTGACTACACAAACTACGTAAGTGATTCATGTAACTTTAGCCCAATCGGTAGGTGGAATAATGAGTGCTACGGCGTGATGCTATCCATGTGCCTTGTGTAACAGCCAGTGACGTACTTATCACTATTTCACATAAAGCTCATACGTCAGAAACCATGCTATCAATTTGAGAACCTCCTGTGCGTAGGGATGTTTCATTATGAATTCTAGTGACAACTGCGTTGACAGCACGTCAAAGCAGAAAACGAAACAGTGCAAAACACCGACAAACTTTGTTATCAGACAGTCAAAGTTAAAGAACAAAATGTATGAATATTAAGGAAGTGACGTCGTTTCAGAAATAGTAACTGGTCCTGACTCTAATTACTGCGTACAAGTTCCTCGAAATTAAGCGCTGATACGTCGAATTCTATCAGATATAAGGATTGCTTTCCGAAGATAAACCAAAGAATAAAACAAACAGAACTTCACGTTATCAGACTGATATACACCTTATTGAAGTTTAACATTAACGTAAAGAAAGCGGCTGTAACATTAATATAAAGAAAGCAGCAGCATAAATTCTGAACCAAAAATAATTACAGACACTGAAGATACGCTCACTGTACGCATTATTCCATTTTCCACGATAGGTCAATCCTTCACGAGCTTTCTAGTACAGCTGTGCCTAAAGCAACCTGGAAGAATAGCAGCTCAATTAAAGTTCGTCAGTACTGTCCTTATTGTCCGCCTCCGGATGCTGACGAGTAAAGCCTCAGTTAATCACGCGAAACCAATCTAAAGCGACACTGCGCGTCAGACTCTGGGAACCTGCAGGCAAATTACTGGCGACGGCTGGAGGTTCGTCCGCAAGACGAAGGCAGGCGTGTGTCCGAAGCGGTTACTGTTCCGCTTACTTATTGCTCACGACGCTGTGCGCAGATCTGATCCAGTGTTTCTCGCTGTGCACATTCGTGCAGTAACTATGGAGTATCCACGATACGTTTGTGCACTGGTTTTCTTAAGGTCTTCTTGGAGAGTAAATAATAGTAACAAAATCGTCACAGACTTATCACGTCAATTATAAAAGAAATAGAAGCAGCAATAAAGAAACATGTATGCTGAGCTCAAACACGGGAAGATTAGTGGACCATGTGAAATACGTCTGTTGTTTAGGAAATATGTAATAAATAGAAATGTCCAGATTATGGCCAGGTTCTACTTAAAAATGGTCGAATATTCGATTTTCTTGCATATTTTTAAGGTCGCCATGGGACGCTCTCAGGTGGAGACATTCGGCTCGGGTAGAAAACTTGTCATGTCATCAAGCACCTTCACAAAAAAAAATTATATTGCAATATGCAAACATATTTGCTGAAAAAGCTGGCTGACAACGTGTGCAGGCTGCCGAACACAGCATAAACAGCTCATCCAGATCGGCTTTTCTCGCCAAGAAGAACGAGGCAATTGCTGTATAGGAACAACTCGAGTTAGAGGAAGGTTTGATATAGGGTACTAGACATGCAGAATAAACGTAAGTATCGAAACGGTTTTTGGTTAAATTTTGGTCAAAATCGGTTTAAACATAATTTTTGGTGCGCTATGTTGAATTTCGAAAATCTGACTTAAGATTTGAGTTCAGTGACATCAAAAATGTATTATAGGATGTAGTATTTGTGCTAATTGAATTAATAATATGTATGAAAGTTTTTCCTAAACTTAAAATAGGTTTTTCTCAAGAAACGTCTTTTCAAAACTGCGTGCAACACAAAATAAATCGATGCAACCTATAAACTTCTACCTTTGACCTCCAAAAAGTAAATACATTTCTTGGGAGCTTAAACATATAACATAAAAATTTGTTAATAATGACTATTGTTTGTAAAGCCCAACGCCCCCACCCCCCACCCCTCAACCTCCACCCCCAAGAAAACGGAATTCAAAAGTTCGAATTAGCACCACATCATTAAATTCAAGATTATTTCATTGTGATCAGATGTAGGCTGCCATAAATTTAATGTAGTATCAACAGATGTTATCACTTTTTGATTTCAGATAACTCCTGAGGTCTATACTGCACGCAGTATGTGGACTTCGAACTCGCAGGCTCTTTATCAAACTTCAATTACGAGCGCAACTTTTTGTACTGAAAATCTAAATTAAAGTTCAAAGTATCATGAATCACAATCCCCAAATATATACTTTGCATGTCTTTTCACTGTCTAAAAATAATTTACAAACTTTGCCTATTGTTTGCTCATTTCAATAAGAGTCAGGCCTTAAGAAACCGTTATTCAAGAGATCTCCCCATACACCAAACACGCAAAATGTCAGCCGGCAAACAAGGGAACGGGTATATAAGGAACTGGAACTGTATTAAAGGACTTCGAAAATAAAGCGAACTGGTCAAAATTAAAGTGAGGAACTGACAGAGTAACCAAAGATATAAAGAGAACAGCGACAGTAGATGCTATCAATTTATTTCTGAACAGTTACAACATAGCCGGCCAGTGTGGCCGAGCGGTTCTAGGCGCTTTAGTCTGGAACCGCGCGACCGCTGCGGTCGCAGGTTCGAATCTTGCATCTGGCATGGATGTGTGTGATGTCCTTCGGTTGGTTAGGTTTAAGTAGTTCTAAGTTCTAGGGGACTGATGACCTCAGAAGTTAAGTCCCATAGTGCTCAGAGCCATTTGAAGCCAAGTTACAACATAGGGATACTCCTACGAGATACGTTCTAAGTAACCCGTAAACTGTTGGAATGAGTGCAAAAAGCGAAGAAAATTACCAATTAAAGGCAGCGCTACAGGTACACGGAAACGACAACACTAAAACAAAAGTAAATGAATAACTTGATTAAAATCAATTTTCATGCATCCATTGACTGATCATTTTGCAAGACACAGGACGCTGAATTACGGTGACAGTCGACAGTGAAAAGTGCTGCTTTATCATTGGTTTTGTGAAGTGAAGAAATCGCACGACTCTTGCTTAATCCACAGTCTTTTATTGAGTATACAACCGGATCCGGAACACTTAAAGTTCCATCATCTGGTGTAAAACATAAAATCACTTGACCGTCGGAAGTTATCCTCTCCCCAGCCTTGTTATGGAAACAACGATTCCGTGTCACAAATACAATAGAGACGTAAACATGTCCCTTCTGTCTCTTTGACACTGAATCCTTGGTTCCAGAAGAGCACTGAAGTGAGGATGACTTCAAATGGTTAAATGGTTTTATTTTTTAGGCTATATGATGTAACTTTAAGTGGTCCGAACCTGGTGGTATACACAATAAAAAATTGTGGCTTAAGACGCAGTTGTGCAGTTTCTTTATTTTACAAAATTGACTTATAGAGTTGCAGCTGCCCCATAGGAAGTATTCCTTATATTTGGTGCAGGAAATAATTTTCAGTTCCACAAGCCAGCAGGCTAGCTAAGAATTCTTGCTCATCAGACAATGCACCTAATTTCCTACATAAATTTTAAACAAGCGAAGGACACAGCCAGTGGTGGGGGGACATGCTATGGCTTTCTATTGTTGTATTCCATATTAACTGCAAAACGACCACTTCTCGGTACAGGCGGTCAAGGAAACAGTTTTTCACCTAACATTATTCATAGACTAGGAGGAGGGAATTACAACTCTTCTCTAGTGAGGTAGACAGTGGTATGAGATTCTTCATTTCTTCTAAACATTTACTAAGTTGTAAGTAATTCCTTGCGTCGTTGATCGACTCTTTAAATGAGTCTTAAGCACTAGTTCTATGGAACAGATTGTTACAGGACAGTCTTTCCAAAACTTCCCCATAACCTTATTAATAGCTGTCTATACAAATTAAACTACCCACATGAAATTAAAATTACCATTGGTGAATGAAAATACGAATATTAGTAAAAACACCATTGACTGTGAACTAATAAGTGCTTCATAATTTCATTTCGATTCGGCGATTTATATGTGTTATGTTTCTCTGGAAGTTGGGTCCACTGGCCGACTGTGGGAAAGTTTGTGGTTCAAATGGTTCAAATGGCTCTGAGCACTATGGGACTTAACATCTGTGGTCATCAGTCCCCTAGAACTTAGAACTACTTAAATCTAACCAACCTAAGGACATCACACACATCCACGCCCGAGGCAGGATGCGAACCTGCGACCGTAGTAGTCGCGCGTTTCCGGACTGAGCGCCTGAACCGCTGGACCACCGCGGCCGGCAGGAAAGTTAGTGCCGCAGCCGTTCAGTGGCCAGCGTGTCATAAAAATCTTCCTAGCTGAAAGGGTCAGGACCCAAGGCAGGTATTCTGAATGGATGGGCGCTGCCAGGGACAATGTCTGACATTCAGATAAAAGTCTCGCTGAACCTTGAAGACGGCTTTCACCAAGCGGTAAACTGCTATTCTGGGAAGATAAGGTAGCAATGCTTTCAAAAAAGATATGAATCCACAAGGGGATAGAAAACACAAAGCACTCAGGCCGAGATGAATCTGCTGGACTCGGAACAGGACAGCAGGAGTTATTTAACTTTTGTAAGACATTTTTGGCCTGGTTCACCAAATTAGTTTTGTAGTGCGGAGAATGACGTGTGAGTACTGCGTACACTCAGCTGTTGTCATTGCCTAAAATGTGAGGAAGAAGTTCTACCTTCCATCCCCGCACCAACTCCACCCCCTCGCCTCTGACAAAGGGCCTTGGAGTACTGATTAACCACAGAAGATTCTTGAGGGGAGGCGAAATTGTTGTTAACAATCATAACTTTTCATTGATCAGAACTCGGAATGTCTGTTGATGTTGGCTGAGGATAACCTGCTGGTGGCAGAACCAGCAAGAATTTTGGATAGGATGGCAGGTAGACACATTGTCTTGGGTCATCAGAGGAAGACATGATTTCACTTTGGACCTGCAGAGAGGGAGGACATCGATCGAGAACTGATCGTAGATGCCAGGACCGAACTTGTAACTTTCAGCTATCACTGTAGCCATCCTTTGCACCTGAGTTTTACAGCGATGGTAAGAATAAGCCGAATTTATGCGAATTGTGACGAGAGGACCGAAAAATAAAGTTTTGCTAGCTACACTCATGGCGTTATAGAATTAACTCGAGTAATATTCTACTTAAACTCAGCATGCACTTAGTTAAGGGTATTGATGCTTACACGTGCTTTTCTGGCTTCTTTTCGTCAGTTTGCTGAATGATTACACAATTATTGGGGAATTACGTGGACCTATGTAAGTGTATCATTTCATTTCCAATTTCATCCACCAGTATAAATCTCTTACCTTATTCTTTACGTAATTCATTTGAGTCCATGTGCACTTTGTTATTCATTGTTGTATCTACTTAACGATCAGAATCAAGTTAATGCAGTTTAGCAATAAACAATATGTTGTAGTAGCCTTTGCTTTCGTTTCGTAGAGCGATGAAACCTATCACTCATTATCGCTGTAACATGTGTACCCATATTTAATACTTTATTGGCCCACCCCAGTTTAAACTGAATAATTATTAGTTTCCATTGTGCGGCTTCTTTCTTAATAATTCACGTGATCATACGGAGAGTGATCAGCTCACTGTATAGGTCACAATGTCCACGTCTCGTTACCATCTCAGGGTTACGCTAAAGCCTCAAACGTACTGTCACAATAATTAGCAAGGATGAAAACCGTGTTGCATTGCTGATGGAGCAACCACTGTGTGTGGATTCAGCAGCCTGTTCGGAAGTGCTTTTCAACCTCTCGAATGGTTCCTTTCCTCATAATGTCTGAAAGTTGTATCTTAATTGTGTTTGTTAAGTGTAGGTAACCGTAGTGTAATGTGTGCATCGTGTAACTAAGTGCTAGCTGCTTCGCTGCGTGAACTGTATGGCCCGCAGAAATATTTCTGTTTTTATTTCATCGAGCTTTTATGTTGTTCACGTTAATTAAGACCAAATAAGCATGGCCTTTTCCTAATGTACATTTGAACAAAAAGTGATTCTGATAGCTTGAATCCAAAATTTTTGCTAATCACGCCTTTTGCATTCTTTTGGAGATATTTCCATAGCAACTTTCGTGCCCTAACCAATATTTCTTTATATCTAACCGAAAAGTGAAATACCAATTTTCATAAATTCAGCTTTAAATTTTTTACGTAATGAAACATTTTCTTAAAAAGATTCATCCTGTATTGCACTCCTTTATGGGTTGACATCCCAGAAAATTGAAATGAGTATTTTTTATTTCTAACTAAGAAGTAAAATACCAATTCTTATAGATTTAGCCTTAAAAACCTTTAGTACTCGGTTACTTATTTTCAAAAAACCTTTCATCCCATATTTCACCCCCTTAGGAGTGGAGTTTCTCCCTTCCTAAACGGTGCCTACCGTGTAACATCCATACCCTCTCCAAACTTCAAGTTTCTATATTTAGCGGTTTGGGCTGGGCGACGATGACCCAGTATGTCAGTCTGACCCTATTTCATATCCTTAGGGGTTGAATTTCCAGAAACAGTGAAACAAGTATTTTTCATCTCGACCCAAGCCAAACATCAAGTTTCTAAAATCTAGTTTCAAAAATGCTTTCGCAGTGAAATATTTTCATAAAACGTTTCACATCTGATTCACCCCCTTAGATGCTAAATATTAATTTTCATAGATTTCGCTTCAAAAATACTTGCACAATAAAATATTTTCATAAAAACTTTAAATTTCATCCCCAGTTTCACACCTATGAGGGTTGGATTTACAGAACCAGTGAAACACCTGTTTTTTTTATTTCTGACAAGCGAAATTTAAATTTTCATAGATTTAGCTTTAAAAATGCTATCATAATAAAATATTTTCATAAATCTCTCATCCTCTATTTCACCCACTCAGTGTTTCAGTTCCCAAAAACACTGAAACATGTATTTTTTCCTGTCCGAGAGAACATATACTAGAGTTCATAGATGTAGCTTTAAAAAATCCTTAGCAGTTCTTTAATAACGACATATTTTTGAAAACGATTTTTCAGCAACTATTTCACCTACATAGGGTTAAATTTCCAAAAACGCTGAAACACGTATTTCTTTTCTTCTGACCGAGAAGCCAAATACCAGTTTTCACGTTGTTCCAGCTTCAGAGTTGCTTTAACAGTGACTTTTTCGAAAACACCCGTCATCTCGTATTTCAACCCCTTAGGGTTGTGATCCCGAAAAATCCCTTATTATACTACGACTCCAGCACAAGATTCACCCCTTCTCCAAATTACAAGTTTCTGTTGTTGTTGTTGTGGTCTTCAGTCCTTAGGCTGGTTTGATGCAGCCCTCCATGCTACTCTATCCTGTGCAAGCTTCTTTATCTCCCAGTACCTACTGCAACTTACATCCTTCTGAATGTGCTTAGTGTATTAATCTCTTGGTCTCTCTCTAAGATTTTTACCCTCCACGCTACCCTCCAATACTAAATTGGTGATTCCTTGATGCCTCAGAATAAGTCATGCCAACCGTTTCTGTCGTTAGCAATGTGGGCTGGTGGTGATGAGTCAGTCATTCTGGGCATTGCCTCTTATATAAAGAGATGCTGTGTTAGGTGATGTTAACAGAAGAGAGAGGATATAATCCGTTGCCGACATGTAGCATACTCTTGTCGAATAGACTCACGGGGAAAACGAGGCCTAAAATCATCGTCCTACAGACAGATGCACCGAAAACTATGTCACATCTCTTACTCCTTGAGTCACGATGGAAATGTGTGGGATTTAATCCATAGTATTGATGCAAAGTCTGATGATTAGGAATATTACGCTGCCAACTCTTTTCGTATTGCCCGCCAAGTACCTGCTGTGAGAATCTTTCTAAAATCAAGATTCAGAATGCCTGTCGTCAGGGCGAGCTACAGTGGACAAGCGTTTGTTACCAACAACGGCTACTGAGACGGCTAATATACCAGATGGTTATACTTACAGTGCAGCTACTCAGCTACGCACAGCGGTTGAATGTGGGTTGCAATTATCACATTACGTGGTAGATATTTTACTGCTTTAATGTGGAACCGATTTACACTGGGAAAAAATTAGCTCCAATTTTGGTCACCAGGTGCATATCTAGCTCTGTGAATGCAAGAAAGACGAACAGAAATGTTTCAGTATGTAACGGATTACGAACAGGAAATGAGCAGAAGTGGTAAAAGAGTGAGAAAGGCATAATACTGTTGATATTATTAACCGCCACTTACACAATTTGTTTAGTATGAGCATCGGAGACATACGCGAGATGCTGTGCACCTGGTGGCGAAAACTGGAATTAATTTTTTTCCAGCTTACACTAATTCCGCATTAACACATTAAAATATCTACCAAGTGTTGCTGCTATACGATAGTTCCAGCCTCACTGGACCTCTGCGAGTAGCTGCACTTATATTATCCCACTCCTTATTTAGTTCAGTCAGGCAAATGGTAACAAAGAAAGTCAGCGTTACAGAATTTAAAATGTATAATACTATTAAAATTGAATTCTTGTTAAGAGGGTAACTAATCACGACTAGCTAATCGGCTTAAGGTATGTCTCATACAAACTTTAGAGAAATTGAAAGAAAATATTGTTACCACGAGAACAAGTTCAGGTATTGAAGATCCTAGGTGAGATAGATCGTTCGTTCTGAAACAGAAAAATTTTGATGGTAATGAAGAGCTTACGTAGCAAATAGTATGGGTTTGGAATAAGCAAAGGTATTCTTGGGGTGTATTGGGACATAAAATTGTTGTTGTTGTTGTTGTTGTTGTTGTTGTTGTGGTCTTCAGTCCTGAGACTGGTTTGATGCAGCTCTCCATGCTACTCTATCCTGTGCAAGCTTTTTCATCTCCCAGTACCTACTGCAACCTACATCCTTCTGAATCTGCTTAGTGTATTCATCTCTTGGTCTCCCTCTACGATTTTTACCCTCCACGCTGCCCTCCAATACTAAATTGGTGATCCCTTGATGCCTCAGAACATGTCCTACCAACCGATCCCTTCTTCTGGTCAAGTTGTGCCACAAACTTCTCTTCTCCCCAATCCTATTCAATACTTCATCATTAGTTATGTGATCTACCCATCTAATCTTCAGCATTCTTCTGTAGCACCACATTTCGAAAGCTTCTATTCTCTTCTTGTCCAAACTATTTATCGTCCATGTTTCACTTCCATACATGGCTACACTCCATACGAATACTTTCAGAAATGACTTCCTGACACTTAAATCAATACTGGATGTTAACAAATTTCTCTTCTTCAGAAACGCTTTCCTTGCCATTGCCAGCCTACATTTTATATCCTCTCTACTTCGACCATCATCAGTTATTTTGCTCCCCAAATAGCAAAACTCCTTTACTACTTTAAGTGCCTCATTTCCTAATCCAATTCCCTCAGCATCACCCGACTTAATTAGACTACACTCCATTATCCTTGTTTTGCTTTTGTTGATGTTCATCTTATATCCTGCTTTCAAGACACTGTCCATTCCATTCAACTGCTCTTCCAAGTCCTTTGCTGTCTCTGACAGAATTACAATGTCATCGGCGAACCTCAAAGTTTTTATTTCTTCTCCATGAATTTTAATACCTACTCCGAATTTTTCTTTTGTTTCCTTTACTGCTTGCTCAATATACAGATTGAACAACATCGGGGAGATGCTACAACCCTGTCTTACTCCCTTCCCAACCACTGCTTCCCTTTCATGTCCCTCGACTCTTATAACTGCCGTCTGGTTTCTGTACAAATTGTAAATAGCCTTTCGCTCCCTGTATTTTACCCCTGCCACCTTTAGAATTTGAAAGAGAGTATTCCAGTCAACATTGTCAAAAGCTTTCTCTAAGTCTACAAATGCTAGAAACGTATGTTTGCCTTTCCTTAATCTTTCTTCTAAGATAAGTCGTAAGGTCAGTATTGCCTCACGTGTTCCAGTGTTTCTACGGAATCCAAACTGATCTTCCCCAAGGTTGGCTTCTACTAGTTTTTCCATTCGTCTGTAAAGAATTCGTGTTAGTATTTTGCAGCTGTGACTTATTAAGCTGATAGTACGGTAATTTTCGCATCTGTCAACACCTGCTTTCTTTGGGATTGGAATTATTATATTCTTCTTGAAGTCTGAGGGTATTTCGCCTGTTTCATACATCTTGCTCACCAGATGGTAGAGTTTTGTCAGGACTGGCTGTCCCACGGCCGTCAGTAGTTCCAATGGAATATTGTCTACTCCGGGGGCCTTGTTTCGACTCAGGTCTTTCAGTGCTCTGTCAAACTCTTCACGCAGTATCATATCTCCCATTTCATCTTCATCTACATCCTCTTCCATTTCCATAATATTGTCCTCAAGTACATCGCCCTTGTATAGACCCTCTATATACTCCTTCCACCTTTCTGCTTTCCCTTCTTTGCTTAGAACTGGGTTTCCATCTGAGCTCTTGATATTCATACAAGTCGTTCTCTTATCTCCAAAGGTCTCTTTAATTTTCCTGTAGGCGGTATCTATCTTACCCCTAGTGAGATAGGCCTCTACATCCTTAAATTTGTCCTCTAGCCATCCCTGCTTAGCCATTTTGCACTTCCTGTCGATCTCATTTTTGAGACGTTTGTATTCCTTTTTGCCTGTTTCACTTACTGCATTTTTATATTTTCTCCTTTCAACAATTAAATTCAATATTTCTTCTGTTACCCAAGGATTTCTACTAGTCCTCGTCTTTTTACCTACTTGATCCTCTGCTGCCTTCACTACTTCATCCCTCAAAGCTACCCATTGTTCTTCTACTGTATTTATTTCCCCCATTCCTGTCAATTGCTCCCTTATGCTCTCCCTGAATCTCTGTACAACCTCTGGTTCTTTTAGTTTATCCAGGTCCCATCTCCTTAAATTCCCACCTTTCTGCAGTTTCTTCAGTTTTAATCTACAGGTCATAACCAATAGATTGTGGTCAGAGTCCACATCTGCCCCTGGAAATGTCTTACAATTTAAAACCAGGTTCCTAAATCTCTGTCTTACCATTATATAATCTATCTGATACCTTTTAATATCTCCAGGGTTCTTCCAGGTATACAACCTTCTTTCATGATTCTTAAACCAAGTGTTAGTTATGACTAAGTTATGCTCTGTGCAAAATTCTACCAGGCGGCTTCCTCTTTCATTTCTGTCCCCCAATCCATATTCACCTACTATGTTTCCTTCTCTCCCTTTTCCTACACTCGAATTCCAGTCACCCATGACTATTAAATTTTCGTCTCCCTTCACAATCTGAATAATTTCTTTTATTTCATCATACAGTTCTTCAATTTCTTCGTCATCTGCAGAGCTAGTTGGCATATAAACTTGTTCTACTGTAGTAGGTGTGGGCTTCGTATCTATCTTGGCCACAATAATGCGTTCACTATGCTGTTTGTAGTAGCTTACCCGCATTCCTATTTTCCTATTCATTATTAAACCTACTCCTGCATTACCCCTATTTGATTTTGTGTTTATAACCCTGTAGTCACCTGACCAGAAGTCTTGTTCCTCCTGCCACCGAACTTCACTAATTCCCACTATATCTAACTTCAACCTATCCATTTCCCTTTTTAAATTTTCTAACCTACCTGCCCGATTAAGGGATCTGACATTCCACGCTCCGATCCGTAGAACGCCAGTTTTCTTTCTCCTGATAACGACATCCTCGTGAGTAGTCCCCTCCCGGAGATCCGAATGGGGGACTATTTTACCTCCAGAATATTTTACCCAAGAGGACGCCATCATCATGTAATCATACAGTAAAGCTGCATGCCCTCGGGAAAAATTACGGCAGTAGTTTCCCCTTGCTTTCAGCCGTTTGCAGCACCAGAACAGCAAGGCCATTTTGGTTATTGTTACAAGGCCAGATCAGTCAATCATCCAGACTGTTGCCCTTGCAACTACTGAAAAGGCTGCTGCCCCTCTTCAGGAACCACACGTTTGTCTGGCCTCTCAACAGATACCCCTCCGTTGTGGTTGCACCTACGGTACGGCTATCTGTATCGCTGAGGCACGCAAGCCTCCACACCAACGGCAAGGTCCATGGTTCATGAGGGGGTATTGTTGAATGTAAAAATTTCTAGAAAGAGAGTTGTAGAATAGGCGATACATTAGCGGTATCTAGGAAGCAGAACGATACAACGTGAAGAAGGCGAAAAGAAGTTTGTCACAGATGAAGATAGCTTTCTCTAACAAACGTAACAAACGCATTTGGTTACTGTGGTCACCAATGTATCGTCTTATAAACTGAGAATATGTTCACCTAAGGTCCTGTCTATTGACCTAAGTCATTTAACTGCTGTATCTGCTTCTGGCATCTTTAATTTCTTATTGGTATATGTTTTCCATATCTTACAATTTTCCATTAATTGGAGCCTAAAACATCTGTCCCAGTAGCTGAGTGCATCGCACTGCCATGCGGAGGACGCGGGTTCGACTCCCAACACTAGACTGGATATTTCCTTGGTGGTAGAGCTGGAACGCAATGCCCTCAGATTTGTGAGGCCAATTGAAAACATGGTTCGAAGACTAGCAGCTGCTGCTTGGCCTTAACGCCACTGTGACCGTTAGGCATCGCGTGGTCCTCTTGTTCACCGAGTCAATATCTGTATTCTGTCCGGTTGTGGGTGGAGGGGCGTTTGTAGGGGGGAAGGCAGAACAGAGTAAAAGTGAGACCGACCTCCAACATCTCGACGCGTATCTCGTCGCATTGCGTCCATGAAATGTACTACACTATGCACGTCCACTTTCATTATGTAGAATAGGTCACTTCGTCTATTTGCATTACATATTCGATTATTTTATATACAAAACCTTAGAAATTAAGCTGCTGCTCGATAAATTACTTACGTTTCAGATGCGTTAAAATTAATCAGCTTTCAGAGACGTACTTGTCGACGAATGAATCTTAAGCGTAAGCGTAGTTGTTTCGCTTTGGTGCATTGTTCTTGTTACATATACTTTTTTTTATTTATTTACAGGTATGGAAGCATCTCCGGTTTTCCAGTTCTTGCCAGTATTTTCCCATGATATTTGGGGCAAAGAATTTATGGGCTACCCCCAAAACGTTGTACCAGTGTCCAACAACACAGAGTACCGTGCTTCTTTCTGAGACTACCCTGCGCTTCATAGTGCGTAAGTACATGATATATTTACCCTCTCCTTATTTTAGTGTCTATTATTTTCAAATTTTCTAACTTTTCTTTTTCTCTTTCCTGTACGTCATGTACATCAATAGCAGTGTGTCTTTGACAGAGGGTGACGAAATCCTTTTTTTAAATGCTAAGTTCGTAGGTCACTTTATGTTTCGCAATGACTTGTGTTCATACGGCCTAATATGAAGGAACAAGAAAGAAGTTGATGAAGGTTTGTACATTACATGCCTACTACAGTTTCAACTTTGGTTCATATGGCTCTGAGCACTATGGGACTTAACATCTATGGTCATCAGTCCCCTATAACTTAGAACTACTTAAACCTAACTAACCTAAGGACAGCACACAACACCCAGTTTCAACTTTGGTCACTGATGTGAAAACGCAGAATTACAACTTTTCGAAACCGATAACAGAGGGAAAAAGCGTCCTTTCTCTCCTAGCGAGAGGAATAATTGCAAACGCACTTATAAAGAAACTTTGCTTACTCCTAAACTAAAATAATGGCACATATCGGTTCTGCGTAAAGAAATTTCTCTGACTTTAATGAGTTTTCAGCAGCAGATTTAATATGACTTTCCTAAACACTAAATCTTCATGGTAACAGTAAATGGGGCAGGACGCAGCTGGGCAAGTTTTCCTTTGACTAGAACGGATCCTGAGCAATACAACGAAATTTTCTCCGCCCTACTTCGCTACTGCAGACTTCCAAGTCTATTTAGACGCCTTCCAAAGTGAATATGCAGAGCTTAACAACTTTGTGGAAGTTTCAAGACTGGATGAATTTACTGGCAGCTTGGAGGCATCGCACCAGCAGAGGAAAAATGGAGCATGCCTCGTTTATCCTCAAGCACATCATGAGCGCACTAAGCCGCTGACGTTTAGCCTGCTACCCGGGCGAACAGAAATTGCTCGGTGATGAAGCACCCAACAGAATCTCTCTCTTGTTATTAAGGAAGTTGGACTGAAATTAGCTGTGAGGCTAGGTATGACGACGGTAAAATTAACCGGACATTTCCTGCAGTAGATGTGAAAATATTTTAACATCATTTATTAGTGTTACGACGACTTATTGTCAGTTGAATTTGATGATCATGACGTAAATGTGCCACCTTAATTAGTTTTGTGGAGATTGATAGTGAACAGGCGTGCAACGAGATGTAAGCAGTTACTATACGGAATCTGATGACACATTGTCAGTACAAAAAAAAAAAAAAAAAAAAAAAAATGAAAGAAATACTAACTTATTTCGTGGTGACCTTGCTATCTGTTCTTTCGGTATTATGTTAGCACAAAGAACAACTTTAGAAACGACATGAAAAGTCACTTCAATCTGACACAAAATCCAAGTTTTTAATTACAGAGTTAAATGTAATACACTGACAGAAAAAAATTGCAGCACCGACTATTTAATGTAGAGTAATGAAATATCTGGAATAAATTCGTCTAGCTAATATACTTAAGTGATTAATGTTGCAAGATCACAGGTCAATGTAAGTTTGTGATTTGCCATTGCAAATGCGAAATCCTGGTACATTAGTAACCGTCATCGCAACCAGAATGTTGAATGCAAACGAGCATGCATTGTGTTGTACTGGTGCCGGATGTCAGTGTGTGTGATGGACTTCCATGTGAGTTTGGTCGGTCAATACAGGAACGGTTCATGCTGGTTGTGAATGACGGTAGAATTGTCATCCGATGATGTGTCATATGTGCTCGACTAGGGACAGATTTGGTGATAGAGCAGGCCAAAGCAGCTAGTCGACACTTTCAGAGCATGTTGGGTTATAACAACGGCATATGGGCTAGCATTACCCTCTTGGAAAACACCCCCTACGTTGCTGGTCACAAATGGTAACACAACAGGTGGCTTCACCAGATCGACGTACAAATTTGCAGTCAGGGTTCGTTGCATAATCATGAGAGGGCTCCTGCTGTCGTGAAATCACACCCCAGACCATAGCTCCAGGTATAGGACCAGTGTGTCTAACATGCGGATAGGTTGGATTCAGACCCTCATCGGGCCTCCTCCTAACCAACACACGGCCATCATTGGCACCGGGGAAGAATCAGCTTTCATCACAAAACATATCAGAGCTCCACCCTTCCTTTAAATGAGCTTTCGCTTGACCCAACTAAAGTCGCATATGGTTGTGGTTTGGAGTCAGTGGAATGCACGTGAGATAATGTCTTTCTTGGAGCAGTCCTTGAAGTAAACGATTTGTAAAAGTTCGTTGTGTCACTGTGGCGCCAACTGGTACTCAGATTGGTGCTGAAGAAACAGTGCGATGCGCCGTAGTCATGCGACGACCCCGATGTTCTTTCCTCTCGGTAATGTCACGTGGCCGTCCAGATCCTGGTCATCTTGCACAGTAGCTACATTCTTGCGAAGTCTTTCTGCAGTATCGCAGAAGCAACATCCAGCTTCTCGTAGCGCTATTATAGACCTTGCTTAAACTCAATAAGATGTTGATGATGATGTCTTTGTCGTTTTAAAGAAATTCTTGACCTATACTAGCTCACCACGTCCAGTCTCAAATGTAACTAACGCTCACTACCGTTGCAGCTTGTAGTGAAAGCAAACCTGATTTGTATTTTCATAGTTGTGCTACTGGCGCTACTCTTATGTGACTTGCGCGAAATTTGAATAGACATCGTCTTTCAGATGTAGAAACGAGCCTATCACCTTTCATTTATGTCGTAACACTCGTTCTTGGTGCTGCTGTTTCTTATTCCAGCAGTGTACATAAATTGCTATAAACATCATTAATTTTAAAAAATACTACGTATGCAAAAATTGGAGAACATTGCTGCTTGCCCGCATCACGTGGTCGTGCGGTAGCGTTCTCGCTTCCCACGCCCGGGTTCCCGGGTTCGATTCCCGGCGGGGTCAGGGATTTTCTCTGCCTCGTGATGGCTGGGTGTTGTGTGATGTCTTTAGGTTAGTTAGGTTTAAGTAGTTCTAAGTTCTAGGGGACTGATGACCATAGATGTTAAGTCCCATAGTGCTCAGAACCATTTGAACCATTGCTGCTTCCTCGCGATTCACTGTTTTGCCTTACCAGAGATAAGATAGAACAGGTGAGCCTGATGTCTGAAGAACCAGTAACTCAAAGCTTAAGAGTAATAATTATAGATCTTCTGGAAGAGTTATATTTTTCTGTTATAAAAAAAAGCATTTCTTCATCATTTAATTGGAAATATTCTCTAAATAATAAGGACCGAGTTCCTTCGTATTGCTGAACAGCTTTCTTTAATATTTTCCTCGATCTGCATTAGAACTGCTGCTACCTACTGGCAACTACAGAACGCTCCCTTCAAGAACGGTTACTAAAATTTTTATTAGCTCAATAATGTCTGTGTTGAATGGCCAGATATGGTGACTGGTGTATTCAGTAAGTGATAGTGATTAATTTAGTTACAGCATCTTGCAACCTTCCTTCCTTCCGTAAATTTCTCTCTCGCAACGTTATAACCCCACAAGAGAAGACGTAAATTGGCGTAGCTTACTGGGTGAGGAAGAAAGCCAGGCTGTTCCACAACACGGCTGCTGTCCTATCCTTTTAGCGCCAGCTCGCTGGCCGTAATTTGAGAAGAGTAGTTAATGTGGTTCGCTTAATAATGAATGGTTAATGCACGGGCGTACTGCGAGTGAAACGCACACAACGAACTTCTCGCAGCGGTGTCCGACCAGCTTCGAGTAACACTGTGTACGCACGAAAGGGCAGGTCACTTACATCACTACTGTTTCGTGGAACGGGAAATTACCGCTTTTAATACCAACACTACTACGCGCAGAGACTGATGTTACATTTTTAAAGTGGCGTAGATGACAGACCACTTGTCGGAAATGCCCTTTTTAAATATCAATATTGTGAAACCCAGCACGGATAGTAATTCATGCAGTAAGCCTACTTTGTCCTAGAACTTCCCTGTTTCTCATTCAGACGAAACTTGAATTATTGGTCTTATAATTTCTCAAGTATTGACCGACTCAGAAATATTTTACTAATCAATACTACGAACATAAATATAAATGGAGCGAAAAAGGTTTAGAGCTTTTTGTAGTTGACTACCTGTACATGTTAGATAATTTGAGACAGTGCACCTTAATGGATCAGACACACGTTTTCGTCGTATATGAGCGAACCAAATTTAGAACATACCCTGTATATATATAGTTGTCATAACATCTGACTTGAAACATTTCGTATAAATGTGCTGTGACTTCGCATAATTACAGTAGTACATACTTGGTGATAATTCCACGCTTACTAACAGAAAAATTATAGCTAAATATAATAATTTGTCAGTTATTAAGTCTGAACTTATCACAAAGTGTCCTATACTGTTTTTGCGAGTAGGTAAAGCGCATTTACATGAACTGTGTTAAGGCAGACTCCTATGACAATTATATATATTGTGAAATTGGTTGGCTAATATACAACGAAAATGTACGTTTGATCCGTCGATGTACACTGTTTTTCTCCTGGGAGGAAGATTATAACAGTCGAAAGCAGTATGGAATAAATATACAATTGTATGGCTGAATGGTACAAATATCCTTTCTTTCAAATGAAAAAGTTTCAGTCGTTGAGCACCAACTGACTTCATGAAAAGACTGTCGATGCATGACACCGAAAGTGAAAGTTAACTATTGTGACTTGTCTGATGTGTGCTAAGTAAAATGATGTGTTACAGTAATACGAAGAAAAGAATATGTCAGCCCTCATTTATTTATTTTACTTTTGTTTATTTAACTTTAACTGATTAGGGCATTCTCATCCTCTCTTACGTCAGACCACATATTTACACATACAATAATTTTTTACATCATAGTTGCTCTGGAAATACAATAACTTTGATATTCTAGTAGTCATTTTCTGGTATTAATAGAATCAATCCTAAATGTAATGCATGTGACAAACAACGTAAAGAATAGTACTGACTAAGAACGAAAAACGCTAATGCTAGCGATACTTTTACTGTTGCTGCTACTTGTAATAATAATGTAGTAATAATAAGAGTGATAGTTATAGTGGTGGTAGCAGGAAGAAAATGCATTTATAAGTGTACAAAAGTGATATTTCCTGCCCTAGGGAGTATGAGGTAGACTGCGTCAGCTAAAGGCGTTGGGGCATGAAGGTCTGAATGGAAAGAAGGGGAATTAATTGTAATATGGTAATGAGTAAATATATGTAAACAAAAGGAGACTTTGTTGTTTTAGCAGATGTAGCATTAACTGCCTGCTGAATCTGGAGATGCTATGGAGTACGCTGACATAACAAGGGATGTTATTGCAGAGTCAGATTTTTGCTACTGGAAAGGAATCGAGAAAGTGGTTGCGTAATGGAACGGGACAGAAACTATATACTGTTAAGGGAACGAGTGTCCCTGCCGCTAGTTCAGATCAGAGAGTCAGCCGGTGTTGCCGAGCGGTTCTAGGCGCTTCAGTCTGGAACTGCCCGACCGCTACTGTCGCAGGTTCGAATCCTGCCTCGGGCATGGATATGTGTGATGTCCTTAGGTTAATTAGGTTTAAGTAGTTCTAAGTTCTAGGAGAGCCATTTGAACCATTTTTTCAGATCGGAGACGGTAGAGGAGACAGTGTGTGGATGCCCCTACGCTTATGTAGGAAAAGCATTTATGTAGTGCAACAGTGCCAGAGAAAGGTCCTGTTCATAAGCATTTTTGCTGGCGACCAAATTTTTATGTTGTCTATTACTGTAACATAACGTTTGTTGTTCTCTCAACCATCTGTGCGTTGTGCTACAGCCTTACTCAAAGGAGAGAGAGAGAGAGAGAGAGAGAGAGAGAGAGAGAGAGAGAGAGGACAGAGAGCGGGCACTGGGTGGGCGGGGGGGGGGGGGGGACAAAGGAAAGAATTGTGTAGAATTTGATGTAGAGAGAATAGCGAAACTCTGACTTGTGTGTGTGCTTTGGCCACATTAATCTGCTTGAAGATAGCCGAGATATGTACTGTCTACCGGAAGACTGCGGACCGTGAGTGTAGAAGAATATGAATAGGGACGAGACGTTCGCAGAGAGATTGCGGACATAAAGGTCTGTGGAGAATGTAATTGGGGCGACAGTCTAGATAACTGGAATGAAAATCATTTTCTTCTTATGAACCATGGACCTTGGATTTGGTGGGAGACTAGCGTGCCTCAGCGCTATATATAGCCGCACCGTAGGTGCAAGCTCAGCGGTGGGGTATCTGTTGAGAGGCCAGACAAACTTATAGTTCCTGAAGAGGGGAAGTAGCCTTTTCAGTACTTGCAGGGATAACAATCTGTATGATTCACTGATCTGGCCTTATAACATCAACCAAAACGGCTTTGCTTTGTTGGTACTGCCAACGGCTGAAAGCAAAGGTAAATTACAGCCATAATTTTTCCTGAAGGCATGCAGCCCTACTGTATGGTTGAATGAAGAGGGCATCCTCTTGGGTAAAATAATCCCCCCATTCGGATCTCTGGGCGGAGACTACTCAGGACGGCGTTCTACTGATCGGAGAATGATATGTCAGATCCCTTAATTGGCCAGGCAGGTTAGAAAATTTAAATAGGAATCTCTATAGGTTAATGTTAGATATAGTGGGAATTAGTGAAGGAGGTACATGACTTCTGGTCAGGTGAAACCAAACCAAACAGGGGGAATCCAGGAGTAGGTTCAATAATGAGTAAAAAAATAGGAACGGGTATAAGCTACTTTGAACGGCATAGTGAACGCATTATTGTTGCCAAGATAGACACGCAGCCCACACCCACCGCAATAGTGCCAACTAGCTCCGCAGATGAGGTGGGGATTTAGGATAAAAGAAATTATTCGGATAGTTAAAGGAGCCGAAAATTTAATAGTCATGGAGGAATGAAATTCGATGGAAGGAAAAATAAGAGAAAGAAAAGTAGTAGACGAATATAAATTGGTGGAAGGAAATGAAAAAGGAAGCCGCCTGGTAGAATTTTGCACAGAGAATAACTTAATGATAGTTTACACTTGGTTTAAGAATCGTGAATGTAGGTTGTGCATGTGCAAGAGTCCTTGAGGCACTGGAGGGTTTCAAATAGTTGGTAAGACAGAGATTTAGGTTTTAGACTGTAAAACATTTCCAGAGGCAGATGTGGACTCTGACTGTAATTTATAATTATGAACTGTGGATTGGAACTGAATAAACTGCAAAAAAGAGGTAATTTAAGGATAAACTGGATAAACTGAGAGACACAGAGATTATAGTGTGTTTCAGGGGAAGCATTAGGAAAAGATTGTCAAGAACAGGGGAAAGGAATATAGTAGAAGGAGAATGGGTAGCTTTGAGAGATGAAATAGTGAACCCAGCAGTGGATCAAGTAGGTAAAAAGACGAGGGGTAATAGAAATCCTTGGATAGCAGAAGTGATATCGAATTAAATTGATGAAAGGAGAAAATATTAAATGGCAGGAAATGAAGCAGTCGAAAAGGAATAGAAACGTCTCAAAAACGAGATCGACGAGAAGTGCCAAATGGCTAAGCAGAGTCGGATAGAGGACAAATGTAAGGATGTAGAATCATATATCATTGGGGGGGGGGGGGGGGGGGTTAAGATAGATACGGCCAACAAGGAAATTAAAGCGACCTTTGGAGAAAAAGAGAACCACCTGTATGAATATCAAAAGCTCAGATGGAAAACCAGTCCTAAGCATAGATGAGAAAGCAGAAAGATGGAAGGTGTAAATAGAGGATCTACACAAGGGCGATGTGCCTGAGGGCAATATTTGGAAATGGAATGGGACGTAGATGAAGATGTGATGGGATATATCATACTGCGTGAAGAGTTTGATAGAGAACTGAAAGACCTTAGTCAAACCATGGCACCGGCAGTAGAAACATTCCATTAGAACTACTGATAACCTTGAGCCAGCCATGACAAAATCCTCCATCTGGTGAGCAAGATGTGTGAGACAGGCGAAATTCCCTAATAATCCCAGTTCCAAAGAAAGCAGGTACTGAGAGGTGTGAGAGTTACCAAACTATCTGTTTAATAAGTCACGGCTGCAAAATACTAACACGAATCCTTTACAAATGGATGGAAAAACAGGAATCCGACTACGGGGAAGATCAGTTTGGGATCCGGAGAAGTGTAGGAACACGTGAGGCAATAGTTATAGAAGATAGGTTAATGAAAGGCAAACATACATTTATAGAATCTGTAAACTTAGAGAAGGCTTTTGACAATGTTGACGGGAATACTCTCTTTCAAATTCCAAAGGTGACAGGCGTGAAATACAGAGAGCGAAAGGCTATTTACAATTTGTACAGAAACCCGATCGCAGTTATTAGAGTCGGGGGGGCACGGAAGTAAAGCAGTGGTTGAGAAGAGTTGTTGCCTATCCTCGATGTTATTCAGCATGTATACTGAGCAAGCAGTAAAGGAAACAAAAGAAAAATTTGGAGTAGAAATTAGAGTCCAGGGAGAGGAAATAAAAACTTTGAGGTTTGCCAATGACATTGTAATTCTGTCAGAGACATCAAAGGACTTGTAAGAGCAGTTGAACGGATTTGACATTATCTTGAGATGGAGATGTAAGATGAACATCAGCAAAACAAAACGAGGATAATGGATTGTAGTCGATTTAAATTAGAAGATGCTGAGGGAGTTAGATTAGAAATGAGAGCCTTAAAGCAGTAAATCAGTTTTGCTATTTTGGAAGCAAAGTAACTGCTGACGGTCGACGTAGGGAGGACATAAAATGTAGACTTGCCATGGCAAGAATAGCGCTTGTGAAGAAGAAAAGTTTGCTAACGTCGTGTGTAGATTTAAGTACATCGTAACTAATGAGGAGGTACTGAATAGAATTGAAGAGAAGAGAAACTTGTGATGCAACCCGACTAAAGGAAGGGATCGGTAGATAGGACACATTCTGAGGCATCAAGAAATCCACAATCTAGTACTGGTGGAAAGCGGTGGAGAGGGGGGGGGGGGGTGGCGCCAAAATCGTAGAGGGAGACGAAGAGATGAATGCAGTTAACAGCTTCAGAGGGATATAGGTTGCAGTAGTTACTCGTTGTTGAGGAAGCTTGCACAGCATAGAGTAGCGTGGAGAGCTGCATCAAACCAGTCTCTGTAGTGCAGACCACAACAGCAACAACGTATAATATGGATATTTTTCAAGAAAAAGTACTTTATCGCATCATCGTTCTGCAGAAAATTATCGTCAAATCTATCAGTAAATTCTCTACAAGTGGGTTGGGTTTATTTCATGTTATTCATTTTGCTGTAGGAACTGCTCTCAACAGCAGACCAATAATCTACAGAAATTTTTGCATTTCTATTTTGTTCCAAGTAGTAGACACAGAGAAAAATATAATGTTTGGCAAGAGCTTGAGAGTTGGATATTCTAGCTACGTTTTCGGATTGCTATAGTACTAGAGCGTCCGGTACCGAAGTGAAATCAAAATACGCACGAATTACTGCGTTAGTCTCGTTTGTTATTTTGCTGGATTGCCATCAGTTTTACGAGTGGGTCGTCGCATAGCATTGGTACAGTCTATATTTTCGCTGTTGTGTTGGGTAATTCTTTACTTCTGTACTCCAATAACATCCTTCGAGATGGTGTGATAAATCATAACTTTATTACTGTCACCATTTGTCGTATTTTATAGTGTTGTGATCGTTGATCTATTAGTAAACTTACAACTTATACAGCCGTGTAGCGTACTGCTAAGTTAAAATTGTGTTACACTCTTTGTCTAGTTTTGGTTTTACCTTATCTTGCCTTTGACAGACCTATTTCTTATCACGTTCCTACAGGCATTGCTTGACCTGCGTTACTTACCTTATAAATAAATAAAATCAAAGATCCATGTTTAGAGCATCATATGGCGCGCAAAAGTCATTTACCCTGAATTTTCATGATTCTTTTGCCTCCCACAGGTAGTATGCTCAGGATTGTGTTCGTATGATGATAATCGCTGTCAAAATACTTAGATCGTCATTTAAGGTAATTTGCTACTTTTTTGCGGTCTTCAGTCCGAAGACTGGTTTGATACTAGTCTCCACGCTACTCTATCCAGTGCAAGCATCTTCATCTTACAATAACTACTGCAACCTGTATCCATCTGAACCTGCTTATTAGGTTCCTCTAAAGCAGTCTCATCCGATAAATATCAAGGCGTAAGCGTAGTACAAAATGTAGAGTGTAACGTTGTTGTAGCAGAAGCATATTCCATACCGAATCGCTGGAAGAACTGTGTTTAATCCACCGAGAAAGACACACAGAAAACGATTGATCGGTTTTTGTGGACTGCTTGTCACTTTCCGGTCGTTAAGCTGTGAAATAAGTAGAGGACACATGTAAGATCCAAGAAAGTACCGCGTTTCCATGAGAACACTAAGTAAGAGCAAGAGAATCATGGACGTACTAACCAAGGACTTTTGGCAGGGCATCACGGAGAAGTCTACAGTTAAAATTCCTCAATGGTAAATTTCCAGAAGAGTTATGTAATGTTTTGATTACTGTGACGTACATCTAGCTAAGAGATTACGACGGACGGGAGAAAGAAATTGGAGATCATTCGAAGACTTACCGACTGTCTTACCACTCGCAATTTTAACAGGAAAGGGGGCTGTCGTGTGTAACCCCCGCTACACACCGTAAGTAGGTATATGAACTAAAAGTATAAATGTATAATTATTACCGCTGGTTAGTGGCAGCATGCAACACAGTTTACGGTTTTTCGTCATCATTCAAGGCTAATGATAAAAACGGAAAATTCAGTGTTTGGTATTCGTATAGCGATTCTCTTGAATAATTTACTGCTCTGTTACCCAGCAAAGCAGAATGAAGCTCATTTTCAACGCATGTGGAATTTTTAAACAAGCAAAGAACTACTGCCATGCTGTGAAGCGTGTTTGGGTAGTTCATTTACTAACCCATTTTCGCCCGAGATTGTTTTATGTTTTATTTTGAGTAAACATTTAAAATGAACTTAAATTGTTTGAGATATCCTTACTGTAATTTTTGATTTTTTTCACCATTGAATTTGGCAAAAAACGTTCCCAAATGGGAACACCAGGAGTGACAGGGGTCTCGCTAGTTATCACAAAAAAAACATAATTTTTCCAATAATATTGATTTATTTAGTAAAACAAAAGCTTTAGTACAAATATTGATTACATACATCCAACTAACAGCTAGTTATTACAGTGGTAATCCTTGAAACAATGCTCAAGAAGAGTTATTCTACATTTTTTACTTGCATTTCTGGAATGTTTTTTTGCAAAGAGCACAAATTTCTTGATTGGGTGCATTTGAAATCCAGTGGCCAACTTTGTCAAAGCGTGATTTGTCGATAGGCCTCTGTAGCAATTGTTTTGATATCTTCGGTCTTCCTCCTGACGTTGGTCGTCTGCCATATTTTTGCAAATATGTTTGTACGATGTTCCTTCTAGGTGAGAGACTGTCAGGATTCGGATTATTTTTATTTGTCTGTAAAGTTGCGACGCGTTTTGCATTGACACATCAATGCAGAAAATAAATATTGGCCACCACCATTTCTTAGATTGTACAGACGTCCTATAATATGAAATATTTTCATCCATCCTCGCTACGCCGCCCATAAAACGGTTATACGCTTGGACTATGTTCGGCTGTTGAACTACTTTTTTTTCTTTCCAGCCTGGGACTATCTGCAGGCCTCTCTGATGGGGTGAACAGGGTCACACGTTGATATGACGTGAACTGTTCGGTTGTCATTCCAAACAGCTATCACTGATCAAGAATGTTTTTCTCTTCTCTAGTCGAAGCTGCCGCTAGGGAACTTCGCTATTTCTTTTGGATCATCTATAGGGCAGTTACGTATTTTACTGCTCATTATTGTACCCGTGAATCCTATTTCATTTTCTCTCAGTGCTTTGGCCAAATTAATTGAGGAAAAAAAAGCGGTCGGCGTAGATTTTGTATGGAGCTGGTGGCAAGTCTTTGACTAATTTCAGAACCACATGCTCACCTAAACTAACGTTTTCCAGCCGTTCAATATCTTTTCCGCTGTACAAGATACCATAGTGGCTCACCGAGGCACCAAATCTTGAAGCCAAATCTTATGAGCTTGAGGAACTGCTTCGGTTCATGCCTGCCATAATATGGTACTGTACTCTCGTCTACTGAAAGATGTTCCGGTAATTGAGCATGAGACAAAAAGCGATGATTGAGAACCTTTATTAGAAGTGATTTTTTATCAAATCTGTCATCTGAAGGTAATTTTGAGTTATCAGCGCAGTGAACAAACCGTTTTATGGTTCCATATCTGTTGCGCCTCATTGCTGCACTGACAAATGTATTGTATGTCTTTGTGTTGACTTCCTCCAGCATTCTCCATCTAGGTACGGTTAGGTATCGTGACAGAATCAAAATTGCTAAAAAAAATCTTAGTTCGTCACACGAAATTGCAAAACTGTGGTCACCTCTCTGTGATATATATGTTGTTGTTGTTGTTGTGGTCTTCAGTCCTGAGACTGGTTTGATGCAGCTCTCCATGCTACTCTATCCTGTGCAAGCTTTTTCATCTCCCAGTACCTACTGCAACCTACATCCTTCTGAATCTGCTTAGTGTATTCATCTCTTGGTCTCCCTCTACGATTTTTACCCTCCACGCTGCCCTCCAATACTAAATTGGTGATCCCTTGATGCCTCAGAACATGTCCTACCAACCGATCCCTTCTTCTGGTCAAGTTGTGCCACAAACTTCTCTTCCCCCCAATCGTATTCAATACTTCCTCATTAGTTATGTGATCTAACCATCTAATCTTCAGCATTCTTCTGTAGCACCACATTTCGAAAGCTTCTATTCTCTTCTTGTCCAAACTATTTATCGTCCATGTTTCACTTCCATACATGGCTACACTCCATACAAATACTTTCAGAAATGGCTTCCTGACACTTAAATCAATACTGGATGTTAACAAATTTCTCTTCTTCAGAAACGCTTTCCTTGCCATTGCCAGCCTACATTTTATATCCTCTCTACTTCGACCATCATCAGTTATTTTGCTCCCCAAATAGCAAAACTCCTTTACTACCTTAAGTGCCTCATTTCCTAATCTAATTCCCTCAGCATCACCCGACTTAATTAGACTACATTCCATTATCCTTGTTTTGCTTTTGTTGATGTTCATCTTATATCCTCCTTTCAAGACACTGTCCATTCCATTCAACTGCTCTTCTAAGTCCTTTGCTGTGTCTGACAGAATTACAATGTCATCGGCGAACCTCAAAGTTTTTATTTCTTCACCATGAATTTAATACCTACTCCGAATTTTTCTTTTGTTTCCTTTACTGCTTGCTCAATATACAGATTGAACAACATCGGGGAGATGCTACAACCCTGTCTTACTCCCTTCCCTACCACTGCTTCCCTTTCATGTCCCTCGACTCTTATAACTGCCATCTGGTTTCTGTACAAATTGTAAATAGCCTTTCGCTCCCTGTATTTTACCCCTGCAACCTTTAGAATTTGAAAGAGAGTATTCCAGTCAACATTGTCTAAAGCTTTCTCTAAGTCTACAAATGCTAGAAACGTAGGTTTGCCTTTCCTTAATCTTTCTTCTAAGATAAGTCGTAAGGTCAGTATTGCCTCACGTGTTCCAGTGTTTCTACGGAATCCAAACTGATCTTCCCCGAGGTTGGCTTCTACTAGTTTTTCCATTTGTCTGTAAGAATTCATGTTAGTATTTTGCAGCTGTGACTTATTAAGCTGATAGTTCGGTAATTTTCACATCTGTCAACACCTGCTTTCTTTGGGATTGGAATTATTATATTCTTCTTGAAGTCTAAGGGTATTTCGCCTGTTTCATACATCTTGCTCACCAGATGGTAGAGTTTTGTCAGGACTGGCTCTCTCACGGCCGTCAGTAGTTCCAATGGAATATTGTCTACTCCGGGGGCCTTGTTTCGACTCAGGTCTTTCAGTGCTCTGTCAAACTCTTCACGCAGTATCATATCTCCCATTTCTTCTTCATCTACATCCTCTTCCATTTCCATTATATTGGCCTCAAGTACATCGCCCTTGTATAGACCCTCTATATACTCCTTCCACCTTTCTGCTTTCCCTTCTTTGCTTAGAACTGGGTTTCCATTTGAGCTCTTGATATTCATACAAGTCGTTCTCTTATCTCCAAAGGTCTCTTTAATTTTCCTGTAGGCGGTATCTATCTTACCCCTAGTGAAATAGGCCTCTACATCCTTACATTTGTCCTCTAGCCATCCCTGCTTAGCCATTTTGCACTTCCTGTCGATCTCATTTTTGAGACGTTTGTATTCCTTTTTGCCTGTTTCACTTACTGCATTTTTATATTTTCTCCTTTCATCAATTAAATTCAATATTTCTTCTGTTACCCAAGGGTTTCTACTAGCCCTCGTCTTTTTACCTACTTGATCCTCTGCTGCCTTCACTACTTCATCCCTCAAAGCTACCAATTGTTTTTCTACTGTATTTATTTCCCCCATTCCTGTCAATTGCTCCCTTATGCTCTCCCTGAATCTCTGTACAACCTCTGGTTCTTTTAGTTTATCCAGGTCCCATCTCCTTAAATTCCCACCTTTTTGCAGTTTCTTCAGTTTTAATCTACAGGTCATAACCAATAGATTGTGGTCAGAGACCACATCTGCCCCTGGAAATGTCTTACAATTTAAAACCAGGTTCCTAAATCTCTGTCTTACCATTATATAATCTATCTGATACCTTTTAGTATCTCCAGGGTTCTTCCATGTATACAACCTTCTTTCATGATTCTTAAACCAAGTGTTAGTTATGATTATGTTGTGCTCTGTGCAAAATTCTACCAGGCGATTTCCTGTTTCATTTCTGTCCCCCAATCCATATTCACCTACTATGTTTCCTTCTCTCCCTTTTCCTACACTCGAATTCCAGTCACCCATGACTATTAAATTTTCGTCTCCCTTCACAATCTGAATAATTTCTTTTATTTCATCATACATTTCTTCAATTTCTTCGTGATCTGCAGAGCTAGTTGGCATATAAACTTGTACTACTGTAGTAGGTGTGGGCTTCGTATCTATCTTGGCCACAATAATGCGTTCACTATGCTGTTTGTAGTAGCTTACCCGCATTCCTATTTTCCTATTCATTATTAAACCTACTCCTGCATTACCCCTATTTGATTTTGTGTTTATAACCCTGTAGTCACCTGACCAGATGTCTTGTTCCTCCTGCCACCGAACTTCACTAATTCCCACTATGTCTAACTTCAACCTATCCATTTCCCTTTTTAAATTTTCTAACCTACCTGCCCGATTAAGGGATCTGACATTCCACGCTCCGATCCGTAGAACGCCAGTTTTATTTCTCCTGATAACGACATCCTCTTGAGTAGTCCCCGCCCGGAGATCCGAATGGGGGACTATTTTACCTCCGGAATATTTTACCCAAGAGGACGCCATCATCATGTAATCATACAGTAAAGCTGCATGCCCTCGGGAAAAATTGCGGCTGTAGTTTCCCCTTCCTTTCAACTGTTCGCAGTACCAGCACAGCAAGGCCGTTTTGGTTATTGTTACAAGGCCAGATCTGTCAATCATCCAGACTGTTGAACTTGCAACTACTGAAAAGGCTGCTGCCCCTCTTCAGGAACCACACGTTTGTCTGGCCTCTCAACAGATACCCCTCCGTTGTGGTTGCACCTACGGTACGGCTATCTGTATCGCTGAGGCACGCAAGCCTCCCCACCAACGGCAAGGTCCATGGTTCATGGGGGGGGGGGGGTGATATATATAGGGTAGTTGAGTCCTTTGAAGTCTTTTTTTTGACGATGGTGTATTAAATCACCTTCGGCAAATGACTACCCTGTGATATACACTCCTGGAAATTGAAATAAGAACACCGTGAATTCATTGTCCCAGGAGGGGGAAACTTTATTGACACATTCCTGGGGTCAGATACATCACATGATCACACTGACAGAACCACAGGCACATAGACACAGGCAACAGAGCATGCACAATGTCGGCACTAGTACAGTGTATATCCACCTTTCGTAGCAATGCAGGCTGCTATTCTCCCATGGAGACGATCGTAGAGATGCTGGATGTAGTCCTGTGGAACGGCTTGCCATGCCATTTCCACCTGGCGCCTCAGTTGGACCAGCGTTCGTGCTGGACGTGCAGACCGCGTGAGACGACGCTTCAACCAGTCCCAAACATGCTCAATGGGGGACAGATCCGGAGATCTTGCTGGCCAGGGTAGTTGACTTACACCTTCTAGAGCACGTTGGGTGGCACGGGATACATGCGGACGTGCATTGTCCTGTTGGAACAGCAAGTTCCCTTGCCGGTCTAGGAATGGTAGAACGATGGGTTCGATGACGGTTTGGATGCACCGTGCACTATTCAGTGTCCCCTCGACGATCACCAGTAGTGTACGGCCAGTGTAGGAGATCGCTCCCCACACCATGATGCCGGGTGTTGGCCCTGTGTGCCTCGGTCGTATGCAGTCCTGATTGTGGCGCTCACCGGCACGGCGCCAAACACGCATACGACCATCATTGGCACCAAGGCAGAAGCGACTCTCATCGCTGAAGACGACACGTCTCCATTCGTCCCTCCATTCACCCCTGTCGCGACGCCACTGGAGGCGGGCTGCACGATGTTGGGGCGTGAGCGGAAGATGGCCTAACGGTGTGCGGGACCGTAGCCCAGCTGCATGGAGACGGTTGCGAATGGTCCTCGCCGATACCCCAGGAGCAACAGTGTCCCTAATTTGCTGGGAAGTGGCGGTGCGGTTCCCTACGGCACTGCGTAGGATCCTACGGTCTTGGCGTGCATCCGTGCGTCGCTGCGGTCCGGTCCCAGGTCGACGGGCACGTGCACCTTCCGCCGACCACTGGCGACAACATCGATGTACTGTGGAGACCTCACGCCCCACGTGTTGAGCAATTTGGCGGTACGTCCACCCGGCCTCCCGCATGCCCACTATACGCCCTCGCTCAAAGTCCGTCAACTGCACATACGGTTCACGTCCACGCTGTCGCGGCATGCTACCAGTGTTAAAGACTGCGATGGAGCTCGTATGCCATGGCAAACTGGCTGACACTGACGGCGGCGGTGCACAAATGCTGCGCAGCTAGCCCCATTCGACGGCCAACACCGCGGTTCCTGGTGTGTCCGCTGTGCCGTGCGTGTGATCATTGCTTGTACAGCCCTCTCGCAGTGTCCGGAGCAAGTATGGTGGGTGTGACACACCGGTGTCAATGTGTTCTTTCTTCCATTTCCAGGAGTGTATATAGGGTAGTCATTTGCCGAAGGTGATTTAATACACCATCGTCAAAAAAGACTTCAAAAGACTCAACAGGTCTGGAGGGGATATCTTTTCCTTAGAGTGTAGTAAACTTATCGAAATTGGGAGTAATGTCAGCTTTCTCCCAATCAAAAGAAGATGAGCGATTCCCTTAGCTTCGCAGAGTACTACTTCCATTATTACTAGAATGAGGTTCTAATTCCGGTGAAGCACTTCTGCCCATATACTTTGTTCTGTCCGGTCGGATGACTTTTGCTGCAGCTAAGGCTGAAAGTTGTCTACCAGACAGATCATCAACATCAACAGTTCTGTATGTTTCTTCAGCTCCACTGTCTTCTTTTGTCTTCCATCCATCGTTCGGAGCATCAATTTATATATCTGCCTCGGCAAAGTCTTCATCTTCCTCCAACCTGGCTAAAATTTCAGCAGCAGTGAAAGATTTGAAAGAATTTTTTGTATATATATATATATATATATATATATATATATATATATATATATATGATGAATTTTTTTAATGTATGCCTAACAAACACCGTATGCGCCTGGTATTCCCATTTGGAAACACTCAAATATTTACGATACTTACTAATAAACAAATAAAGTTTTTATAATTAATTTTGTATGGAACACATCCTTACAGCCCTAAGATATTACGAACAGCGAAAAGGGATTAGGAAGATACTACATTACTGTACAATACATACTTTTCGGCAGACAGGTTGCTAGCTATAATGACTGCTAGCTGTGTTAACACTCAACAATCATCAGACAACAATTACGTTCAATCCAATGCACTTAGAATGAACGTAGACTTCAAACCAGCGATCTAAAAAGAAACTCGCGTTTTAATAACCATAACATGGCTTCTAATAAATAAACAAGGCTATAAAAATATTGTTCCCAATTGGGAACACCGAACAAAAATGGTCTAAGAGCATTGCCGATGGATCTAAAAGATATTTGTTAGAGTAGGAGATCATATCCGAGCGACTTCAACTGCCCATTCAAAACGTTTGATTCTTATCGTGTCTACACGTTAGGGCTATTGTAGGTGTCACAGTTCACAATTATGCCAGATCCTTCACTCACCAGTGATCTTGTACTGCACCACGAATCTTCCATAACACTCCAAGCTTGAAACAGAAAGCCTTCCTAGTTCCTTTTTTCCGGACACTCGATATCACGTAACCGTATAGCCGCACTGTCTGGGTCAGTGATTTTGTACAGCTCGAGTCTGAATCTGTCTGACAAGCTGCGAGATTCAAAAACCAGACTGCGACCAAAGTGTGACTATATCCTACTAGGGTCCTCACGTTTATTTCCTCACACGATTCATCACGACATATTTAAAATCATGAACACTGTTGTAGAATTGAATTCCAACAATCATTCTTTGGAGCGAAGCTCTTGAGAATTCTACCCAGTCACTCATTAATCAGTCCGGTGTGGTAGTAGACGATAGAAAAATGAGAACAGTACAAGCACAACGTTGTTTGACCAGCGCACGTACTCCCGTATGGAGGACGTAGTAAAAGGCATCCCTGGCCTATGGAAACAACTTGAAAGACCAAACACGAATAAGTCGCCAAGTTCTGATGAAATCTCAGTTCGGCTTTACAAAGATTACTTAGTTTGCCTCTACTCCGAATCTCTCGCCCAGTGCAAAGTCCCAAGAGACGGCGAAAATGTGCAAGCTACTCCTGTGTATAAGTAGAATAAAAGAACGGCCGTACAAAATTGCAAACCAAACTCATTAACACTGGTTTGCTGCAGAATCCTTAAACATATTCTCAGTGTGAATTTGATAAATTCCCTTGAGAGGAAAGAGCTTCTACCAAACAAACCAGCACTGTTTTAGAAAGCATCGCTTGTGTGAACACAGCTTTCCCTTCCTCACGTGATGTCCTGCGAACTATGGAAGAAGGGCAGAAGTCGGACTCCATATTCCTAGATTTTGTAAAGCATTTGACACGATGCCACGCTGCCGACTGTTAATGAAGGTACAAGCATGCGGTATAGGTTCCCAGACATGAGAGTGGCTCGAAAATTTCGTAAGTAACAGTACGTTGACCTCGACGGCGAGTGTTCATCAGAGACAAGGATATCGTCAGGAGTGCCTCAGCGAAGTATG
This sequence comes from Schistocerca piceifrons, assembly GCF_021461385.2. NCBI lineage: Eukaryota > Metazoa > Arthropoda > Insecta > Orthoptera > Acrididae > Schistocerca > Schistocerca piceifrons. The sequence goes on along the minus strand of NC_060144.1, from coordinate 364,453,232 downwards.
AGGGGGCCACTGTTACTTTCTATTCACATAAATGATATGGTGTACATGATAGGCAACAGTATGTGGCTGTTTACTGATGAAACAGTGGTATATGGTTAGGTGTCGTCGTTGAGAGACTGTAGGAGGATACAAGATGACGAAAAAATGTACATGTGGATCAATACGAAATGCAAACCCATAATGTTAGAGTACAGCACCGAACGACGTGGCGCAGTGGTTAGCACACTGGACTCACATTCGGAAGGACCTAATTTAGGTTTTCTGTGATTTCCCTAAATCGTTTCAGACAAATGCTAGGGTGATTCCTTTAATTGGGCACTGCCGTTTTCTTTCCGCACCCTTCACAAATCCGAGCTTGTGCTCCGACACTGATGACCTCGTTACCGACGAGACGTTAAACACTAATTACCTCCTCCTCGAGTACTGCACTAGTAGTGCGTTGCTTGACACTGTCACGTCGATTAAATATCTAGGCGCAGTAATGCAGAGCGATATGAAATGAAATGAGCACTGTAGCAGGGCAGGGGAATGTTCGACTTTGGTTTATTGGGAAAATTTTAGAAAAGTGTAATTCACCTGTAAAGGACACAGCATATAGGACATTAGCGCGTTCTATTCTTGAGTATTATTGTTTGGGATCCAAATTAGGTCGAGTTAAAGGAAGACATCGAAGCAATTCAGAGGCGGAGTGCTACACTCATGCTCTTAAATTAAGGATAATAACAGATTTGTGGCACCATACACAATCATTAACGTGGCACCAGGGAGATAGGGTGCCCTTCCCTATTCCTCCACTGGGGTAATTCCTGTCTGGCGCGTCCACGTCGCGGGGGTGGGCATCCTACACTTCAGTAGGCCGGAGTGCTAGGATGGCTGAGTTCAGGCAGGGACCCAATCCCGTGGGGTATAACACGGAACCCATGCCCAGGGTTACGGGTGAAGACCTCAATGGCAGCGACGGCGGAGAAGGAAGACTTCGGAACGGCGTAGCGTAAATGAGAAGGGAACCACTTCCTTGTGGTGGAGGAGAAACTCCAAAGGCTAAGGGAGACAACGCCAACAGAAAATCCTTTCTTGCGTTAGGCCTAGCAAGCCAGTAGGAAAGACTTCATATATTGATTTGAAAACACAGACGAGCCTCGGAACGAACCACTCAGGATTTTACCCCACTGCTTCTTCAAGTACTGGTGCAAATGATGGGAGACCTGATGATATTCATCAGTACAAGAAGATGAAACCAACTGGACTAAAAAATAACCTAAATATTGATACCCTCAATGGAAAAATGGAAGAAATGACAGATATACTATCAGAGAGGAAGTTAGATATATTGGGATTAAGCGAAACAAAGTGGAAGGGAAAAGATGAGAAGAATTTGAGAGGAGGAGGAAAACTGTACTGGAGTGGGAATAACAGGTCTTGAAGAAATGGTGTGGCAGTGATGGTGAATAAGAATGTACAAAGCTGTATTGAAAATGTGAGATATATATCAGACAGGATCATTATCTTAAACCTGAGATTCCAAAAAGAAATACTAAAAGTAATCCAGATTAATGCACCTCAAGTGGGATGTAGCGAAGAAGAGAAGATGAACTTTGAAAATGTGTTAGAAAACCATATCGAGAGTGCTAATATAGTGATGGGAGATTTTAATGCCCAGGTAGGCAAAGACAGAAAGAGATTCGAGCAAGTATTGGGCTGTTTTGGATATGGAGGCAGAAATGAAGAAGGGGAAAGACTCCTGGATTTGTGCCAGAGGAATGGAATGAAAATAGCAAACAGCTGGTTTATGAAGAGAGAAAGTCGTGTTATCACCAGATACAGTTGGGATGGAAGAACGAAGAGTGTAATTGATTATATTCTAGTAGATAGGGAATGGGGAGAGAAAGTAACAAATGTGAAGGTAATTCCTAGTATGAGTGCAAATGGAGACCATAGAGTACTGGTGGGACAATGGAAAATGAATCAGAAGAAAGTGATGAGGATACTGGATTGGAAATTGAAGGAGAGTGAATGTGCTGAGAGGTACAGAGAATTAATCACACAAAAATTTCCAAAAGAAGTTTTCTGCGATGTAGAAAAAGAATGGAGTTTATTCAAAGACAATTTAGTCGAAGCAGCACAAAAAGTATGTGGCAGAACATCTGGAAAGGAAAAAATAAGACAGACAAGTTGGTGGGATGATACCACAATCCAAGCAGTTTGAAGAAGAAATGGAGCATGGAAAAAATGGTGGAAAACTAAAAATGACGAAGACCATAAAAGAAATATAGAGGAAAAGAAGAAGTCCAAAGCAATAGTGAAAACAGCAAAGAAAAAGGCATGGGAAGAGTTTACAAAAAAACTTGAAGATGTGAAGAGCAATAAGAAAATGTTCTATAAAATGATGATAAATAAAAGGAAGGCTTCTGAAGTACCAGTAAAGATGGAAACAGAGGACGGTACGATTATTGCAGATCCAGGGAATATAAAAGATCTCTGGAAAGAACATTTTAAGAAGCTGTTAAGCGCTGAGGAGCAGGTACATGAGGAAACAACAAATAATGGAGAAATTGAGAGAAGCTGGGAAGCAGAATTAGGACAAATTACACGGGAAGAAATGGAAAAAGCTGTGAAGATGATGAATGGGGGAAAAGCCCCAGGACCTGATGAAGTATCAGTAGACATGATAACAGCAGGAGGTCCAGTGGGAATGGAGTGGCTGTATAGAGTACTATCAAGCGTGTGGAGAAATAGTAAAATACCTGACGACTGGAGAACAGAAGACATCGTTCCCATCGTCAAGAAAGGCAATAAAAGACTTTGTAAAAACTGCAGAGGAATAACCCTCATGAGTCATACAGCCAAAATTTTTGAAAGAATTTTGCTAAACCGAATAAGTGATAAGATAGAAAAGGAGCTAAGTGAAGAACAGCATGGGTTTAGGAAAGGAAGAAGCGCGATCAACCTGATATTTTCTATCCGTCAACTGATGGAAAATAGTTGGGAGTATAACAAAAGGGTGATAATGGTTTATAGTCATAAAAAAGGCATATGACTCAGTTGACAGGGAAAGATTGGAAAGAACTAAAGATGATAGATGTAGAAGATGGATACATTAATGTTATAAAGACAATGTACAGAGGCCACAATTGTAGAATTAGAACACCATTGGGGAACTCTGAATACTTCGAAATAAGACAAGGACTTAAGCAAGGAAGTATTCTATCTCCTGCGCTTTTTAATGTTGTGATGGAACGAATGAATAGGGCAGTTAAAGATATAGCAAAAGAAAAAGACAAAAAGATGATTTTTGCAGATGATATGGTAATACAGGCTGATAAAGTGGTAGATGTACAGTTACAGCTTCATGCGTGGACGGAAATAATGAAAAGGTATGGATTAAAAATAAATAAAGATAAGAGTGAAGTAATGGTATTTGGAAGAGAAAAAGGAATCAACGGAAATATTACCTTGAATGGAGAACCCCTCAAAGTGGTAGAAAGTTTCACTTATTTAGGGAGTGAAATATCTAGGGATGGAAGAATAACTAACGAAATTAATAGGAGGTTACAGAAGAGAGGCAATTTCTACCAAACAATAAAACACCTGATTTGGAGTAATGAAGTTTCAGAAGGAGCAAAACTCCTTATGTATAAGAATTATTACATCGCTATTGTCACCTATGGTGGAGAAACATGGACAATGACAGAAAGGGACTGGAGCAGGCTGCAAGCAGGGGAAATGAAATTTCTCAGAGCAGTTAAGGGAAAAACAAGAATGGACAGAGTAAGGAATGTAGAGATTAGAAAGGACCTCAAACAAGAAAGTATGAGAGAAGAAATTGAAAGAAAGAGATTAAGGTGGTATGGGCATGTTAAGAGGATGCATGGACAGAGACTCCCCAAAATTATGGAAGAACTAAAGATGGATGGGAAAAGACCTAGAGGGCGCCCAAGAACACGGTGGAGAATGGGAGTGAGAATATCTGTTGAAAGGAGAGGTGTGAGCTGGCAGCAAGTGGAGGAAGAAAAGTGGTGGGAGGATGGAGCCAAATGCAGAGGACTCATCAGCACCCAGACCCTGTAGTAGCTGGAGCGGGATTCGGATATAGATAGAACAGAATGTGGTGCCACACAACGTGGCGCTACACAAAACTGGTGTTAATAGCTTAGGCACACAGGGAACACACACGACACATATCTGTAAGTCCACAGTATTGCTGATAAGTCGAGAAAACCGTCCCGAAATACATGTGCTACAAAACACCACTGTTTCCTGTGCATGTATCCCGACATCAATATGGGATGTGATCACTATGCACACGTACACAGGCCGCACAACGGGTCGGCATACTCTGGATTAGGTGGTCGAGCAGCTGCTGGGGTATAGCCTTCCATTCTTGCACCATTGCCTGTCGGAGCTCCTGAAGTGTCCTAGGGGTTTGAAGACGTGCAGCGATATGTCGACCGACAGCATCCCATATGTGCTCGATGGGTTTAGGTCTGATATCTTCTGTTTCAAGGTACCCGTCCACGATGGCAGTTCGGTGGGGTTGTGCGTAATCATCCATCAGGAAGAAGGTGGAACCCACTGAACTCCTGAAAAGGCGTACATTCTGGTGCAAAATGACGCCCCGATACACCTGACCTGTTACATACAGTTCCTCTGTCAAAGACATGCAGGGGCGTACGTGCACTAATCATAATCCAACCCCACAGCATCAATCACGACCTTCATACAGGTCCCTTTCTAGGACATTAAGGGGTTGGTATCTGATTCCTGGTTCACGCCAGATGAAAACCCGGCGAGAATAAATGGCCAGACTACACCTGGACTCTTCCGTGAACATAACCTGGGACCACTGCTCCAATGACCACTCTGTTCTTGACACCAGGCTTTACGGGCTCTCCTGTGATCAGGGGTCAGTGGAATGCACCTTGCAGGTCTCCGAGCGAATAAACCATGTCTGTTCAGTTGTCTCTAGACTGTGTGTCTGGAGACAACTGTTCCAGCAGCTGCGGTAAGGTCCCGAACAAGGGTACCTGCAATACTCCGTGGACGACTGCGGGCACTGATGGTGAGATATCAGTCTTCTTGTGGTGTACACTGTAGACGTCCCGTACTCTAACACCTGGACCCGTTTCCTGTTTGCTGGAATTGTTGCCATAATCTTGAGATCACACTTTGTGGCAGTCGGAGGGACCGTGATACGACCTGCCGTGTTTGACCAGCCTCCAGTCGCCCTAGTATTCTACCCCTCATAACGTCATCAATATGTATTCTTTGAGCCATTTTAAACACACAGTCACCATTAGTACGTCTGGAAACGTCTGCACATTTACTTGCTGCACCGTACTCTGACATGCACCAACACACCTCTGCGTATGTGGACTGCTGCCAGCGCCACAGTGCGACGACCGCAGGTCAAATGCACCGTATGGTCATACCCCGAGGTGATTTAAACCCGCAAACTGTCCATTACTTATCGATAGTTTCGAGCAACTCGCAAGTATTAAGGAGATGCATCGGGAACTGAAATAGGAATCCCTGGAGGGAAGGCGACGTTCTTTTCGAGGAACACATTCGAGAAAATTCAGAGAACCAGTATTTGAAGCTAACTACAAAACAATTATACTGACGCCAAACATGCATTTTGCGTAAGGACCACGAAGATAAGAGAAATCAGGGCTCTTATGGTGGTATATGGACACTCCTTGTTTCCTTGTTGTATTTGCGAGTGGAACAGGAAAGGAAATAACTAATACTGATACAGGGTACCCTCCACTACGCACAATACGTAGAAGGAGAATAGGCGTGTATCCTAATGATCACCAGATACTAGACCTTCGATTCATATACCATGAGATTGACATGGTTCACAGGGGCCTGCTCCACGTCACTCATTCACATCAGTTCTTCCTTGGATTTGGAAAACAGTATAGTGTCATCAGCATATGCGAGATAAGACCAGTACATGCTTGAGGGCCAGTTTTCCCATAGGGTACCGTGTTCAGACTGTGTTTCAAATGTGCTCCGACTGTGTCATGAAACAAGGGATCACGACTGAACTAGTCCTACTCACTTTGCTTTGACACCAAGTACTACGCTTCTGCGTAGCCTACTGTGTCGCTGCTGTATCCATGCGTCCACCTGACGTGCTTTAAGCTGTCCATCGGGGGAGCGACTCCATGACTGATAACAGGTGCACAGCTGGAACACAATACGTAACTGTATCAAGGTATATGGCCTGTTGGCGGTTGTTCGGTATTCGGCTCTTTTCAGCTTTGCCCGCATTGCTTCGAATTTCTCTCAAGAGCACATGACCTGTCTGACCTCACATTGGGCTCCGCATGCTTTTCGTAAAAATGAAGGACGAGCTTTTAATACTTGCTCAGCAACATTCAGAACTCTATGATTCGCCGCATGAAGATAACAAAAATACTCTTGCCAAAGGTAAATCCGGTAAATATCGGTTTGGTTTTCCTGTTCGTGTTAACCTATTGTTATACTTGTTGAAGGTGGCAATGATAAATATTTTTCACACTGAGCTTTAATTTTGCTTACTTGTAGATGGTGAATGCAGAAGCAAACGGGTGCTGCAGAAATCATATTTTACTCGAGCCATGCTGCGTAGAAAATAAAGCAATAGAGACAGTAATAGGAGGTTAAAGATGGAAATGATGATCCGATGAGGTGATGCAGGGAATATTCTGTAACCGAATCTCATAGAAATTTGAGTATCCCTAATAGCAAGATATCAACAAACCAGTAAATTGAAACGAATAAATAGAGTGAACAGAACAATAAACGGTCATAAATATGTACACAAATAATGCGTAATTATGTACAAAATTAAAAGCAAGTGCAATTGGAAATTCTTACCTTGGTGTTATAATTCCTTATCTGAAATATACTTTCTCCATTTCCTGTGATTTTGCTGAAGCTCTGGAGGAAGAGACTGCAATAAGTTCTTGAAGATAATATAACCTATTACAAAGTACATTATAAATTTCACAGGATCATATTAAATATCGTGTGGCATTCTCCTTCTTTAGGGTGAACCTAGCAATGATGTTTTTTCTTTTTTTCTTTCCAGCTCTTGTTCTCTCCTCAGCATAACTACGTAAGTCCCAAGAGTTACAACAACGTCTTCGCCTATTTGCTCCATTGATGATTGAACGCGGTATATCAGGTGTGAATGTACGTGATGCGATTTTGCAGGAGCACTGTCGAACCACAGTCGGAACACAGTTCTCTATGTGAAAAGCACCCATAATGTGTCGAGAAATCCGAGCTGTGTGTACATTCCAATAAACAAACAGTCATATCGAGCCTGACGTTGGTCGATTGCAGTTGGTACTTGCCGCCCATATACCCAGAGTTAGTCAGGCAGAAGCCGCTTTCGAAAACAGAGCATCCAAGTAAGTAACCGATTCTGTGAGATTTTACGAGTTCCTAACCAGGAGCGAAGTATATAGTTTCATCTGTGTGCTTTAGTAATTTACTTTTTGAATTTCTCCGTGTTAATCTAAAATTTAATGGTCACAGTTCACAGGTTTTACTTTGTGTCAAAAAGTAACCGATTTTCAGACGTTTTACAGGTTCAGGACCAGCAGCGAATTATTTAGTCTCACCAGTGTGCTTTTATAGTTTAAGTTTTTAATCTTTGCATGTTAATCTACTTTATTAGATACAGGTCTTGCGTCTTAATCAGTACCTGCTGTAGAGTTTCGTAGCAAGTGTCGATAGTTGTTTGTTTGTTTTAGTAGTGTAGTTTTCCACACAAGTGTCGATAGTTGTTTGTTTGTTTTAGTAGTGTAGTTTTCCACAGTCTTTAGTATGGATAGGTACTGTGAGTGCTGTGTGTGGATGTGAGCTGAGTTGGTGCCACCTCAGCTCCAGGTTGTGTTATCTTCACTTACACGGCTTAGGGCTGCAGTGGATGGGCATCATTGGTGTAGGCCATGGGGACCCAAGGACGTCCAGCACGGCCCACAAGTCCACCGTTTGGTCGACCCGGTAGCCAGATTCTGCTCGCACTGAGGGTAACCCTCTCACCTGTGCTCGAGTAAGGCCTCTCTAGTAACTCTGGCTAATAGGTTCCAAGAGCTGTCTGCAGCTGACAACTTCCCTTATAGCCAAATGCAGTCGCTTGTCCTCAGCCTGAATAATGCAGTCATTCACAGTAGATGGGACTTCTGGCAGCTAGGAGCTCCAAAGATAGGCGCATTATGGGGCACCTTGGGATATGGTTGCAAAGGAGGGGAATGAAGTTAATGTGCACTCCGTTTGCATACCGGATGGAGTCATTTCAGACATGCAATGGGTCCTTCCAGATGCCATGAAAAGCGAAGGATGCAACCAACTGTAGGTTATGGCTCACGTCTGTACCAATGAAGTGTGTCGCTTCGAATCGGGAGAGATTCTCTCTGGCTTAGCGCGACCATCATCAGTGGTAAAGGCTACCAGTATTGTTTGCGAGGTGAAAGCAGGGCTCATCACTTGCAGCATAGTTGACTAGACTTGTGGTAGAAGTTCCATGGATGAGACGGAGAACCACACCTGCCGATATTGGGGACAGTCCCATCATCTCTAAGACAGCCTGCAAGAAATGGTGCTCAACTCGATCAAATTCGTGGTCTAAGTCAACCGTCACGAGAGCGCCTTCTAAGCAGCATGCCGACATGAGCTCCACCATCTCTCTATAAGTGCTTACTGCCGTGTGTATATTACTGCCACCTCTCAGACATGTTTGGTCGGCATGAATGGCATCTTTGACAATAGCGAGGAGGCGTGTACGAAGAATGCGGACCAACAGCTTGTAATCCGAATTCAGTAACGTCAACGGCCGGTCTGCACCTCATGTTTGATTTTGGCTCAGGAATGATCATGCCCTCCAAAAATTTGGGGGGGGGGGAGGGACGCGGAAGTCCGGATCCTGGAGTTCGCAGTACATCTGCGCCAAACTTCCCCCATCAGGTCAGAAAAGGTGCTATAAAATTCAAGCGGAAGACCATCAGGTGTTGGTGATTTGTTTCTCGCGACTCGCGAGGGTGCCACGCGCATTTCTTACCACATGACGTCCTTCAAGAATGTGGCGTCACCTTGCGCCCTACCCGAAGGTGGCAGGTCGGGCAGGACGTCCTCAATGTCACTGTCGAACCGATGATCTGCTAGATAGAGGGTGTGGTAATAATCTGTGAGGGCACAGGATATGGTGTTGTGTGTCTCTGCGTGTTGCTCGTCCGCAGAAATAACTGCCGTGATTAGTCGTCTCTTACTGTGTTTCCGTTCATCTGGGATGGAATCTTTCAGTCTCGATCGAACCCGCGTGTCGACCAATCTGTCAGCCGTGATCTGCAGAAGCTGTGCCTGTGTCCGGTGGATGGCCATTTGGCGCTCTGGCGAAGGTGTTTGTAACGCTAGTTCCCGCAAGACCGTGTAGTAAATTCAGAGATGGATCGGAGCCAAAGCGCCCTGTCCCGTCTATACGCAACGAGCGTGCGGCGAAGAGCTGGTTTGGCGCAGTATGTCCACCATCTTGTCGTGGAATCGTAGGTATGACGCCGTCGCTCACATTTGTGCCAGGTATCGGTGACTGCTACACAGGAATCCTCTTCCCGGAGAATGGTAACGTTAAGAGTCCAATTTCCTCTAACACGGCTCATCTGTTGTCGTGGCAGAGTCACGGCGCAGATGAAGGCCTGATCGTCGTTGGATGAGTGGGCCATAGCTCAGTACCGACATTTGCTGCCCGGAGACCTCGGGAGACATAAATCCTGTCCAACCTGTTTGCCGAGTGGCGGTGAAGTGTGTATATCCGCGTCGGTCACCGTGGATTACCATCCATGTCTCATGCAAAGCGAGATCTCTGACCATAGCATGAAGGGCTGGACATGGGACATGGTGAGAGATCTCATTTTCAGGGCGTAAGACGTTGTTAAAGTCCCCGCCCTCCACCAGGTGCTCTGTAGCGCCTGGAAACAATGGAGCTACCTCAGTGGAGTAATGAAGTGTTCGCTCTCGACGCTTTGCAGTACCATATGGGGCATACAGATTCACAAGGTGGACTGCGCCGATGGTGAGAGCAATGCCTCTCACTGATGGCATAAACTGAATATCCGTTGGTTCGATGCCATATCGTAGAAGTACGGCCGTATCACTACCACCGTCGGAAGTTGGGTTGACGTAAGACGCGCATCCATAAACATCCACTAGCAGATCAGGCCGTACCTCTTGACGAAAGACGATATCAATGTCCGCCGTCCGAAATATGTCCTTTAACAACTTATTTTTGATCGTGGAACTAATGCCGTTGACATTGCCTGTACCCATCCGATACACCTGGGTCATCTGACAGTACGATGACGTATCCTGCAGTCGTTTAAGCCAGTATGCGCCACATCGTCCGTCCAACCGTCCCCGGCACCCACAACTTATGTATTATTCATCGGCTGAGATAAGATGTACGTCTGACGACCCGCCGGCCGCGGGCATCTGCTTGTCGCTTGAGTCTGATATCATTCTTTCCATCTCCATCGCGGACGCCCAATCACCAAGCTGGAAATGTGGTACGTTAGGCAACGCATGACGTTCTTCCGTTGTCTTAGCCACACAATCGCCAGGGGGTTCTTCAGTGAGCTGAGCATCGTCAACTTCGCTTTGTCCTTGGCGGGACGTTACCAGCAGCGAACCAGGACCCGTTGGTGTGAGGTCCACAACCCTGGCCACAAATAGATTTTCCTCATCCTCCTGCAACGTGACGCCATTTCGAGAATCGTTTCCTGCAGACAGTCTCCTCCTCTTTTGTCGTTTGGGATACTTCTGTTTGGGGGAACGCGTGTCCGAGTCCTGTAGATTACGACAAACAGTAGGCACCTCCCGCACCTCCGTGTCCGAGCTCGAATCGATTTGCTGATGCTATCCTTCCTCACACTGCTGGGGTGCAGACGTGGTCGCTGCCGTCGAGCACGGCGACGGTTCCGATGGAGGCTGCGTCGTCGTTGGCGCAGAAACTGGGCGCACGGGGGTCGGCAACTGGAACGGAAGAACGTCCGCGTTCGTAGTAACTGACGGATGGTCATCGAGTAAAACAGAAGTGGTCTCTAGCGTTCTCCAAGTTGGTGTTTTAGGCCCTCTGCTGTTTATTATCTTTATAAACGATTTAGGAGATAATCTGAGTAGCCGTCTTAGGTTGCTGGCAGGTGATGCTGTCGTTTATCGTCTAGTAAAGTCATAAGAAGATCAAAACTAATTGCAAAAAGATTTAGATAAGATATCTGTATGGTGCAAAAATTGGCAATAGATGTAAATACTAGAAATTGTGAGGTCATTCACATGAGTGCTGAAAGGAGTCCGTTTAGCTTCGATTACACGATAAATCAATCAAATCCACAAGCCATAAATTCAAATAAATACCTAGGAATTACAATTACGGACAACTTAACTTGGAACGAACACATAGAAAATTTTGTCGGGAAGCGAATCAAAGACTGCGTTTTATTGAGAGAACACTTAGAATATGCGACAGATCTACTAAGGAGATCACAAAGCTTGTCCGTCCTCTTTTGGAGTACTGCTGCGAGTTGTGGGATGCTTAACATATAGGATTAACAGACCGCATCGAGAAAGTTTGAAGAAGAGAGTTTTGTATTATCGAGAAATAGGGGATAGAGTGTACGGTCATGATACAAAATTTGGTGTGGTCATCATTAAAACAAAGGCTTTTGTCATCGTGGTTGGAGCTTCTCACGAAATTTCAGTCATCAACTTTCTCATCTGAATGTGAAAACATTTTGTTGACGCCGATCTACATGGGGAGAAACGATCATCATAATCAAATAACAAAAATCAAGGCTCGCACGTAAAGATATAGATGAAGATATAGATGTTCGTTTCTTCCGCGCGCTGTTCGATACTGCAATTTTAGAAGTTTATTGTGAAGGCAGTTAGGTTAGCGCTCTGCCAGACATTTAAGTGTGATTTGCGGAGTAGCCATACAGATGTAGTTGTAGTTAACATACTATATTCGGAATAGTTATTCTGTATTCATGCGTCACGCAATCTTTTCAGGGCGCATGCGACCGACCGCTTGGGATAAATGAAAGAACAGGGAGCTAACTTGCTTCATCGGGATCGTCAAGAAACGACTACTTCAGCAGAGACGGAGTTTTGACGCTGCCCGTAAGAAGATTGGGGAGGCTTAGGTCGACGTGGGAGAGAGAGGAAAACGAGGCTGCCATAATGCGGCCGCTTGCTCAGCCGTGAATGCTGTGACTACCAACGCCGTGCCGTGGGCCGCCCGTCACCAGAATGAAATTCTCCACAGTTTCCGGACGGCCGAGGCAAAAATCACTGGCTGCTTTTCTGAAATCCCAGGCGAGTAAATGCCACGAGGCGCGTATATCCTCTTCATAATTTACAGACGCGTCATCGTACTACTTCATCAGCTGGGATTATGGAAAAGTAAAATCTTGTGAGCAAGTCTACTTGGTACTCAATTACAGGATCCAGGCTCCAGCGAAGGGATCCCTGATTTGAAGAAAATTAAATGTCTCGAAAACTAAGATCGATGGATGGGTGCAACAGAAAGTGTGTTTAGTGTGAAAGTTGTAAAAATTTTGTACGGAAGCTATACAGAAATTTCGAAATAATTCGAAAAGCTGCTAACAGATGGAATGCACGCTGTGCGTCTCGTACAGTATCTGCGTGCATAATTAAAATCTTCCTCTGCAAGTAGTCTTTGCAATAACATCACAAACTTTTTGAAATGTCCGCTATTTGCAGTACGGAAGTGGCCCAAACGAACAGCGAAATTTTTCAACACACCCTTCTAGGGCCTCTACGGAAATGGATTCTGGTGCCACACTCGTCGCCGATTCAGTCTCGTCCAGAGTGCTGGGAGGGTTCCGATGTACGGAGGGTCTTTCACTGTCTTCCACCAAAAGTAGTCAGAAGGTATCAGATCGGCGGTATATGGAGGCCAATTTATCCCTGCTTCAGTAAATTTGCAGTAACATAACGCAATGGCTCTATTCCTGAAGTATACATCAGTGCTACGTAGCCTGGCCCAATCTTGCATGAACCTCTCGGTGGCTGGTCGATCCTCGAACACTAGCTGTGTGGCGACAAACTGTCCCTAAATTGCAACGTAACGTTAACTAGCGACCGTTCCTCGAGTGAAAAAAGAGCGGATAATGCCTCTGATGCATACCGCAGCCCAGACAGTAACTCTGGAAAAATATAGATGCTTCGCTTCACACAAATGGGAATTTCACGATTCCATTCAAGTGGGAGTGTGCATCTTCAGTGAACCAGACACAACCAAAGTCAAATGTGTATGAATTCCTAAGGGACCGAACTGCTGCGGTTTCAGTCTCTAGACTTACTCATTACTTAAACTAACTTATGCTAAGTACAACACGCACACCCATGCCCGAGGGAGGACTCAAACCTCTGGAGGGCAATCAATGACGCGCAATCAATGACATGTGGCCTCAAACCGCGTGGCCACTCCACACACTTCACTATCAATCACTGTGTGACTCTGGTTCGCGAAGTCAGCCCTCTGTCGCACTACTGATACAGTATGCCTGGAGGCTTTGGATTTTCAATGGAAATATGTTTGGGGTCTGTCTCAGTAATTTCTGCGTACTGGAAGGCTTCAAACCAGTCTCTGCTGCAGTTCTTTGAACAATATTTTCTTCGGTTTTGCAGAATAATTGCAGGAATCATGCAAAATTTCCAGGAGTAGCTACAGTTTGCCTGGGGCCAACACTCCCAGCTATATTATCAGCCATTCTGCGTGTCCGTATGAATTTGGCGAAGAGCTTGCCAACTGCTTTCCCATCGCGTCTTTCTGGAACATCTAATTTTCTTTGAACTGCTCCTTGTTGCCGCAAGTCTTCGTTCTAACCTGTGGTATTCCAGTACCAGAAAAACAAGTTGTTCAGTGGAATAAATGATGTCATCCTCTTTCTTCGGCACGCTAACCTCCTTTCATTTTCCATCGTAGAACTGATCGGTTTGAGCTGTGGTGCGATATTTATAGGCGCTACGTACTGAGATTAAAGCTTCGTATGTCAGCAGCTTTTCGAACTATTTCAAAACTTCTGTATAACTTCTGAATAAAATTATTACAACTTTGACAAGAAATTCGTGATATTTAATACTGAAATTAGGTGGTGATGGTGATGGTTAGTGTTTAACGTCCTGTTAACAACGAGGTCATTAGAGACGGAGCTCATGCTCGGGTTAGGGAAGGATTGGGAAGGAAATCGGCCGTGCCATTTCATAGGAACCATCCCGGCATTTGCCTGAAGTGATTTAGGGAAATCACGGAAAACCTAAATCAGGATGGCTGGAGACGGGATTGAACCGTCGTCCTCCCGAATGCGAGTCCATTGTGCTAACCACTGCGCCACCTCGCTCGGTCTCTGAAATCAGGGAATACTTCGCTGGACACCCTGTATTTGTCATTTTGTCAAATGGAACGACAGATAAAGGACGTCAAAACGAATGGAAAAGAAAACTGAGACTCAGTTTGGCTTAAGAAATTATAGAGGTACCACAGAGGTAGCTCTGACGCTACACGCTATAATTAGAACAAGGTACAAAGCAAAAATGAATTCATTCACAGAATTTCTCGATCTATAAAATACTGTGGACATTATACAGCGAAGCACGTCATAGGGAAACTCGGGTAATATAAGAACCACAGGGGGGTAGTAAATAAGAATCAACAAGAGAGAAAAACTCTGATTAAAACTGATTAAGACATGATACTGCGCTTCTGTTGTATATCAAAGAGCAGTTCAACTGAAGCTACAGATACCGCACATTGGATTTAACTCGTGGCGTGTAACGACACAGGTTCTCAAATGGTGATAGTAAAGAACACCGACAACATTTATTTTGCTTCTGTATTATTTATTGGAAAGCAGATTGTCATCACAGATTGATCCGTAGCGTAAGTCACTATCTAGTTACCTTTTTTTTTGAACTGAAATAACTGCTATGTGGTTTCATAAAAGTTTAGGCTCACGCAAAACGTATCATTTCCTTCTGTTATGATTACACTAATACCAATAAAATGTTTATTCGAAAATTTACACCCAACAAAGTTTTGTCTCTGTTGCATTCTCAATGTGGCATGAAAATGCAGTTTTATTCTTCTTCTTTGTGACATAATGTTTCCCTGAAACACCTTATTCCCTCAGGTGATTACTTACTCATTAATCAAAATCTCATCGGTCCCGGGTTCGAAACCCGACGCTGCTTAAATTTTCATTTATAATCAGCATTGGCGGCCGAAGACTTCCGGCATAAGCAGTCACCCTCATTTTACCAACGGCCTTGTCAAAGAGGGCGGGAAAGCTGACAAAATTTCAGGGCACACTCTTGTCCTAGGGGTGGGAAATTGCCGCTAGAGGCAGAAGAATCAGCAATCATCAACGGTATAAGGATGCAGAATTCAATTGAAACCACTGCCTTAACGACACGTAACGTGTATCTACAGGAGATGTGCCATGTAATTGAGGAAGTGTCATGATGATCTCTCCTTTGGCAAAACATTTCGGAATAGCCCATAAATCGGATCTCCGGGAGGGAACTGCCAAGGGGGAGGTTACCATGAGAAAAAGATTGAATAATCAATGGAAGGATAACGTTCTACGAGACGGGGCGTGGGATGTCAGAAGCTTGAACGTGGCAGGAAAACTAGAAAATCTGAAAATCAGTCTAGATATAGTAGGAATCAGTGAAGTGAAGTGGAAAGAAGACAAGAATTTCTGGTCTTATGAGTATACGGTAATATCAACAGCAGCAGAGAATGGTATAACAGGAGTAGGATTCGTTATGAATAGGAACATAGGGCAGAGAGTGTGTTTCTGTAAACAGTTCAGTGACATTTTCGTTCTTATCTGAATCGACGGCAAACCCCACCGACAACGGTAGTTCAGGTATACATGCCGAGGTCGCAAGCTGAAGCTGAAGGTATAGGGAAAGTGTATCAGTATATTGAAAGGGTAATACAGTATGTAAATGGGTATGACAATCTAATAGTCTGGGGGACTGGAATGCAGTTGTAGGGGAAGGTCTAGAAGAAAAGGTTACAGGAGGATATGGGCTTGAGACAAGGAATGAGAGAGGAGAAAGACTAATTGAGTTATGTAACAAGTTTCAGGAAGTAATAGCGAATATCTTGTTCAAGAATCACAAGAGGAGGAGAGCGATAAGGGAAGATTTCTGTTAGATTACATCATGGTCAGAAATAGATTCCGATATCAGGTACTGAATTGTAAGGTGCACCCAGGAGAAGATATAGACTCAGATCACAATATAGTGATAGGCTGAAGTTTAAGACATTAGTCAGGAAGAATCAATACAACAAGAAGTAGGATACGGTAATACTAAGGAATAACTAAATACGCTTGAAGTTCTCTAAGGCTATAGTTACAGCAATAAGGAGTACTATAGTTACAGCAATAAGGAGTACCTCGGTAGGCAGCACAGTTGAAGAGGAATGGACAACTGTAGTTGGGAAGGAAAACATAGGTACAAGGAAGGTAACTGTGAAGAAACCATGAGTAACAGCAGAAATACTTCAGTTGATTGATGAAAGGAGGAAGTACAAAAATATTCCGGGAAACTCAAGAATACATAAATACAAATCGCTGAGGAATGAAATAAATAGGAAGCGCAGGGAAGCTAAGACGAAATGGCTCCAGGAAAAATGTGACGACATTGACAACGAAATGTTTGTCGGAAGGACAGACTCAGTATATAGGAAAGTCAAAACAACCTTCGGGGACATTAAAAGCAAGGGTGGCAACTTTAAGGGTGCAACGAAAAACTCCGCTGTTAAATGCAGAGGAGAGAGTGGATAGGTAGAAAGAATACATTGAAAGCCTCTATGAGGTCGAAGATTTGTCTGATGTGATAGAAGAAGAAGAAGAAATCGATTTAGTAGAGATAGGGGATCCAGTATTAGAATCAGAATTTAAAACAGCTTTAGAGGACTTAAGGTCAAATAAGGCAGAAGGAATTGATAACATTCCATCAGGATTTATAAAATCATTGGTGGAAGTGGCAACAAAACGACTGTTCACTTTGGTGTGCAGAATGTAAATGTCTGGCGACATACCGTCTGACTCTTGGAAAAGCATCACCCACACAATTCCGAAGACCGCAAGAGCTGACAAGTGCGAGAATTATCGCACAATCAGCTTAACAACTCATGCATCCAAGTTGCTTACAAGAATAATATACAGAAGAATCTAAAAGAAAATAGAGGATGCGCTAGATGACGATCAATTTGGCTTTAGAAAAGTAAAGGCACCAGAGAGGCAATTCTTACATTGCGGTTAAAAATGGAAGCAAGACTAAAGAAAAATCAAGACACCTTCATACGATTTGTCGACCTGGAAAAAGCGTTCAACAATGTAAAATGGTGCAGGATGTTCGAAATTCTATAAAAGTAGGGGTAAGCTACAGTGAGAGACGGGTCATATAAAGTGTATACAACGAAAAAAGAGGAAATAATAACAGTGGTCGACCAAGAACAAAGTGCTCGTATTGAAATGACGAAGGTATTGAGAAGTAGTAGAATTGAGAACAGCGAGAAACTTAACACCAGGATTGATGGTCACGAAGTAGATGAAGTTAAGGAATCCTGCTTCATAGGCATTAAAATAACCAATGACGGACGAGGCAAGGAGGACATGAAAAGCAGACCATCTATACAAAAACGGCATTCCTGACCAAGAGAAGTCTACTAATATCAAATATCGGCCATAATTTGAGGAAGAAATTTTTGGAGACTGTATGTCTGGAGTATAGCATTGTATGGTAGTGAAACATGGACTGTGGGAACACCGGAACAGAAGAGAATCGAAAAATTTGAGATGTGGTGCTACAGACGAATGTTGAAAATTAGGTGGACTGATGAAGTAAGGAATGAGGAGGCTCTACGCAGAATCGGAGAGGAAAGGAATATGTTGAAAACACTGATAAGGAGCAGGTACATAATGATAGAACATCTGTTAAGACATAAGGGAATGGGATCCATGGTACTAGAGGGAGCTGTAGAGGGCAAAAACTGTAGCGGAAGACAGTGACTGGAATACATCCAGCAAATGATTGAGGACGTAGGTTGCAAGTGCTACTCTGAGATGAAGAGGTTAGCATAGGAGAGGAATTCGTGGCGGGCCGCATCAAACCAGTCAGAAGACTGATGACAAAAAAAAGTATACTTTTCATAGTCATCTTCATTTCTTAGCCGTCTCAAGAATCACACGTAGATAATTGTGCACTGACGGTCCTTATCTGTTCCCCAGCTGAGAAATACGGCTCCAATGTTGCAGTCATAAATTGTCAAAACATTCCCCCTATATTAGTGGCCTTGAGACCGGCGAGAAGAAATGGCAAGTATTCAACAAGCAAGGCAAACGCGTCAGAGAAAAATTTCTAATCTGGTCCCAGAACTTTGTTGACGTTTATCTTATTCATGGCGGTTTTCGTGATAAGAGAGCATTTTTTTACTTACCCAGTTCTGAATATTAATCATTTTCTTCCATAGATTTATTCCTTACACGTTCGCTTCAACACTATACACCTCACGTGAGGCTGAGTACTGAGACGTAGCGCTTTACATCCTGGCTATTGAGATGGAATATCTGTAAACAGGCGTGCGGTATGAGGCACGTGCAGGCCAGGTGGCGCCAGATTGCTTGAGAGTATGTTGTTACTATACGATCTGGTAGAGGTCACTAGCCGAAGGACACTGTTTGAGCTGCAGTCAAAATACTGTCAATTTTATTTGTATTTCTGTTTGTTTAATTTTCTCATTGTTTTTTAATTACTACTATAATTATGCTTAGTTATGAGAGTGAATGAAGGTGTGAATGTGAAATACTGTTTTTATCTAAAGTTCTTATACCATATCTTGAAGTAACCGTTCACGAGAGAAGAGTTCGACAATGTTCGGTGTTAGTTATTCATTGTTGTTGTTCTTGTTTTTGTTGTGGTCTTCAATCCAGAGACTGGTTTGATGCAGCTCTCCATGCGACTCTATCCTGTGCAAGCTTCTTCATCTCCCAGTACCTACTGCAACCTACATCCTTCTGAATCTGCTTAGTGTATTCATATCTTGGTCTCCCTCTACGATTTTTACCTTCCACGCTGCCCTGCAATACTAAACTGGTGATCCCTTGATGCCTCAGAACATGTCCTACCAACCGATCCCTTCTTCTAGTCATGTTGTCCCACAAACTTATCTTCTCCCCAATCCTATTCAATACTTCCTCATTAGTTATGTGATCTGCCCATCTAATCTTCAGCATTCTTCTGTAGCACTACATTTCGAAAAATTCTATTCACTTCTTGTCCAAAATATTTATCGTCCATGTTTCACCTCCATACATGGCTACACTCCATACAAACACTTTCAGAAACGACTTCCTGACACTGAAATCTATACTCGATGTTAACAGATTTCTTTTCTTCAGAAACGCTTTCCTTGCCATTGCCAGTCTACATTTTATATCCTCTCTACTTCCACCACCATCAGTTATTTTGCTCCCCAAATAGCAAAACTTATTTACTACTTTAAGTGTCTCATTTCCTAATCTAATTCCCTCACCATCACCTGATTTAATTCGACTACATTCCATTATCGTCGTTTTGCTTATGTTGATGTTCATCTTATATCTTCCTTTCAAGACACTATCCATTCCGTTCAACTGCTCTTCCAAGTGCTTTGCTGTCTCTGACAGAATTACAATGTCTTCGGCGAACCTCAAGGTTTTTGTTTCTTCTCCATGGATTTTAATACCTACTCCGAATTTTTCTTTTGTTTCCTTCACTGCTTGCTCAATATAGTGATTGGATATCATCGGGGATAGGCTCCATCCTGTCTCACTCCCTTCCCAACCACTGCTCCCCTTTGATGTCCCTCGACTCTTATAACTGCCATCTGGTTTCTGTACAAATTGTAAATAGCTTTTCGCTTCCTGTATTTTACCCCTGCCACTTTCAGAATTTGAAAGAGAGTATTCCACTCAACATTGTCAAAAGCTTTCTCTAAGTCTACAAATGCTAGAAATGTAGGTTTGCCTTTCATTAATCTGTTTTCTAAGATAAGTCGTAGGGTCAGTATTGCCTCACGTGTTCCGATATTTCTACGGAATCCAAACTGATCTTCCCCGAGGTCGGCCTCTACTAGTTTTTCCATTCGTCTGTAAAGAATTCGCGTTAGTATTTTGCAGCCGTCATTTATTAAACTGATAGTTCGGTAATTTTCATATCTGTCAACACCTGCTTTCTTTGGGATTGTAATTATTATATTCTTCTTGAAGTCTGAGGGTATTTCGCCTGTCTCATACATCTTGCTCACCAGATGGTACAGTTTTGTCAGGACTGGCTCTCCCAAGGCTGTCAGTAGTTCTAATGGAATGCTGTCTACTCCCGGGGCTTTGTTTCGACTCAGGTCTTTCAGTGCTCTGTCAAACTCTTCACGCAGTATCATATCTCCCATTTCATCTTCATCTACATCCTCTTCCATTTCCATAATATTGTCCTCAAGTACATCGCCCTTGTACAGACCCTCTATATACTCCTTCCACCTTTCTGCTTTCCCTTCTTTGCTTAGAACTGGGTTTCCATCTGAGCTCTTGATATTCATACAAGTAGTTCTCTTTTCTCCAAAGGTCTCTCTAATTTTCCTGTAAACAGTATCTATCTTGCCCTTAGTGAGTTAAGCCTCTACACCCTTACATTTGTCATCTAGCCATCCCTGCGTAGCCATTTTGCACTTCCTGTCGATCTCATTTTTAAGATGTTTGTATTCTTTTTTGCCTGCTTCATTTACTTCATTTTTATATATTCTCCTTTCATCAATTAAATTCAATATTTCTTCTGTTACCCAAGGATTTCTACTAGCCCTCGTCTTTTTACCTACTTGATCCTCTGCTGCCTTCACTACTTCATCCCTCAAAGCTACCCATTGTTCTTCTACTGTATTTCCTTCCCCCATTCCTGTCAATTGTTCCCTTATGCTCTCCCTGAAACTCTGTAGAACCTCTGGTTTAGTCAGTTTATCCTGGTCCCATCTCCTTAAATTCCCACCTTTTTGCAGTTTCTTCAGTTTTAATCTACAGTTCATAACAAATAGATTGTGGGCAGAGTCCACATCTGCCCCTGGAAATGTCTTACAATTTAAAACCTGGTTCTTAAATCTCTGTCTTATCATTATATAATCTATCTGAAACCTGTCAGTATCTCCAGGCTTCTTCCATGTATACAATCTTCTTTTATGATTCTTCATCCAAGTGTTAGCCATGATTGAGTTATGCTCTGTGCAAAATTCTACCAGGCGGCTTCCTCTTTCATTTCTTACCCCCAATCCACATTCACCTACTGCGTTTTCTTCTCTCCCTTTTCCTACTAACGAATTCCAGTCAACCATGACTATTAAATTTTCGTCTCCCTTCACCATCTGAATAATTTCTTTTATTTCATCATACATTTTTTTCAATTTATTCGTCATGTGCGGAGATAGTTGGCATATAAACTTGTACTACTGTGGTAGGCGTAGGTTTTGTATCTATCTTGGCCACAATAATGCGTTCACTATGCTGTTTGTAATAGCTTACTCGCATTCCTATTTTCCTGTTCATTATTAAACCTACTCCTGCATTACCCCTATTTGATTTTGTGTTTATAATCCTGTAGTCAGCTGACCAGAAGTCTTGTTCCTCCTGCCACCGAACTTCACTAATTCCCACTATATCTAACTTTGACCTATCCATTTCCCTTGGGAATTTATTATAAACTATTTCATTAGTTTCTGGTACTGAGGAAATGAGATTACGATTTCGGTAAAGTAGTTTTGTTAAGTGGGAATTAATTTTACATTTGTGGGGTTTCAAATTACTTATGTTAATTTATTCTTTTACTCAGTGACACAGTTTGATCTTTCTGTACATATACGCGGGACTGAGCGTGTTTGGTGCTGCTTTCCGATTGGCTGTGACGTTTTTCTTCCAGTCAAAAGTTAAAATACATTTGCATTTTTAGGGAACTAGAAGCTTATTTTGTGTAGCGAGATTAGCAGAGTCGTGTGTAGGACCTAATAGTGATCAGAGCTATTGATATGTGCGCCGTTAAAAATTATCAATATCGTGATATTTTGGTACTAAAATGTTTGAAGTGTGAAAGAGGGTTCGATTCAATGCACTGGATGAAACTCAGAAGGTGTGGTGGCGTTTTAAATCATTAAATTCCGTGTGGCGAGCTATTCTAAAGTAAACAACCCATTTATAACCTTTTTGGGAAGTGTCATTAATAATTACCATAAACGGGCTACGTTTATGAGTGATGTGTGCGAGTGGACTTTTCAGACTTTTTACAGTTCAGAATAAGACTTGGTAGTGACTGGTGTATGCAGCCTTACCGTAATAGAATGAAATTTCACGCACCTAAATATACTTTCATTTAACTATTCCTTCCACCAACATAACAATTTTAGCACGAGTTGTGATTACGAAGTGTACAGCGGCTTTTCTATAGCTTATTCTGGTTGAGAACTGCATTTCAGTGACGTCAAGGAGGCGAGCGACTGAGAAGAAATTCACCACAAGGTGAGTGGAACTTTGCAATACAATTCGCCGCCACATGGGGACAGTTTGACTCTGTATTTCTCAGCAAGAGTGTGGTGGATTATGGTGATGGTATCTAACAACATATCTCTTATACGTTTGGACAAAATCTTTGCCTGAACATTTCCCTGAACTTGTGATCAGTTTGTGTGAGGATACTTAGGAGTTCGCCGAATTAGTTATTGGAAGACTGGTGATGAGAGTTATTTTAGTGTATCTTCTTCTAAGTAGCTTCTTTCTATAAACTAGACGAAGACATAACAGTAAATTATGCGTGACGGATCGATATAAATCGGCGGTTTTAAATCTGAGGTTCAAAATATTTGGAAGATATTTTCTGTATGATTACTGCGCCTTTCCTGAGTATTCTTCTTGTACGATTTGAGAATATTGTCATGCAGTGCTGATACGGGTTTCTCAACCACAATTCATCTTTGTTACATATGGTTGCTGTGATCAGAAATGGAGTCTGAAGAGATTGTACCTGTAGACATGTGACACCGCAATAGGAAGTATTTGTATGGCGTATTTTTCACATAAAGGTAGGCTTGCAGCTGCGTGATTAAGCTTCGATAATACGTACGAATTGATGGAGCAACCCATGTGTATTTGTATTTGACTTCGAATATTTTCGTTCCTTAATGACGTTTTGATTGATTATAGGTTCTCCTGCCAGATGAGTTCTAACATGTAAGTGGGATTCGCCGTGGCTGTCATGCCCAAATGGTTTTTCTGTCGATCATGGGTACTGTCGATATTCAGAATTAGATTCCAAGTACATACAAAGTGATTTTGATATTCGTTGAGTTTTTCACCCTCGCTGATCTCCTCTTGTTCAACGTTTAAAATGGACTGAGATCATGTGTGTAAGCGCCCAACATGTACGGCACCCAGACAATGCGCTTGGTAAGCCCCGGGGAGGAGGTTCCATTGTTATTGCATACAAGGAAGCCGTCATAGAGCAGGCCTGATAGACGGCGGCAATTTTATCCCAAGTGATTTCATTAAACTTAATAGTATTTACCAATCTTCAGCAACTATAGCTGTATTAATTCAAATAATCAGTTCCAGGAACTTAATGCCCTCTTCAGACGTTTACAACTAAGAAATTAAAAACATAGTAAACAACATGCTGCAACCGATTATTTTGATACAGATTTACTTTCATTAATCTTGATTCTGGTACATTCATTTCGTACACACACGTTGATGAATTCGTTAAATTTCCTATCAAATTCCACTTTACTCCAGACTCTTTCAAGGTAGTCGAACTCCCGTTTATTGCAAACTTTATGGAGATCGAGAAATACAATGGGCGAGGTGCCAGCGTTTATCTTTCTGTGTCCTGAGACCGCGGATTTTTGGAAGCGTCCCAAAATTCCGCACAGTTCAGTTTTTAGTAGTAATCATCATTGGTTAAGGCAATCGGGCCCATATTATCGGCTGCAGTAATTCTGGTTTGCTTCAGGATTAGCACCGTTGCAGAATCCCTGCCGGTGGTAATATGCCTTGGAGGAATTCATTACCAATTTTTTTCTGTTGTGCTCCATAGTAAACGCGAGAAATTGCTATAAAATTACACCAGCAAACAGTCGAGATCAGCAGCCTGGAGCTTTTCGGAGTGAATCGCATCAACTGAAATTTGTAGATTCATCTACCTGACTGCCTTGCTCCACATCTTCCAGTATGTCTTACAAGAAAAGTGTGATTTGCGTATCGCATGGTCAATATTTTCGGAATTCATGCTGACTGGCGTCAAGGTGGTCATTCTGTTTGAGGTAAATTATCTTTGAGCTTAGAATATGTTCCAAAATTGTACATCAAATTGATATAAAAGGTACTGGACGGACAGTAGTTTTGTGGATGTCGTCTTCTACCCTTCCTGCTGTAGGCTGGCCGCGGTGGCCGAGCGGTTCTAGGCACTTCAGTCCGGAACCACGCGGATGCTACGGTCGCAGGTTCGAATCCTGCCTCGGGCATGGATGTGTGTGATGTCCTTAGGTTAGTTAGGTTTAAGTAGTTCTAAGTTTAGGGGACTGATGATCTCAGATGTTAAGTCCCATAGTGCTTAGAGCCACTTGAACAGCCTTCCTGTAGGCTAATGTCACCTGGCCTTTCTTCCACCAACTGGACATGGTTCTTTCCTATGTGGTTCTGGCGTCCCACTGTCGGTGAACAACACAAGAAACACAGTTCAGTTTAGCGATGTAACTAAAGTTTCTGCTGCGTGGGATTAGCCTAGTGGTCTAAGGCGCTGCAGTCATAGACTGTGCGGCTGGTCCCGGCGGAGGTTCGAGTCCTCCCTCGGGCATCGGTGTGTGTGTTTGTCCTTAGGATAATTTAGGTTAAGTAGTGTGTAAGCTTAGGGACTGATGACCCTAGCAGTTAAGTCCCATAAGATTTCACACACGTTTGAACTAAAGTTTCTCAGTGGTACAGTCACGAGTATCTCATTATCTGCTTATGTTAGCGTCTGCATAAAACGCTGTGGGTGACAATATTTTCCGTTTTATCAGTGAGTACAATAGATTTATATAAAAATAGTTTCACCAGATTCTTAACAATGCTGAGCCACGATGTAACAAAGCATTAGTAGAAGCAATACCATGTACTACACAAAAGACACGAGTGGTGACGCTGCTGGTTTGCATGTGCTAATCCTTTGCAAGAGATAGTTCTCTGAAACATTACAGTTATAACATAGTCTAAACTTTTATAAACATTTCTTATTGTAGTCTGTTGTAAAATATATTCTGTCAAATTTCAATGAGCGCAACGAGATCCGATTCTGGAGTCACAAGTAGGTTGGTCATTACGAAAGGGTCCGGAACCCGTAAATAAGTGGAGGAATTATTAATTATTCTCTATCTTTGAGGCTTTGTGTGGCCTCACGCCCACGCTTCCTGAAAGGAGACGAGCCTGGAGATGGTCGCTGTGTTATTGTTTGTCAGAGGCATATTTGTGCATAGTGTAGGATATGCGAAGGCTGTCATGTAGACGACGAGTGGTGGAAAATTATTGAGGTGGTTATTTTGGGATTAATATTTCTGTGGTCTGTTGCTTTATCTACACACTTTCCTTGGGGTCGGCGGTTACATACAGAGGGAAGAACTTAGGCAAGCACACAAAGCAAAATTGCACCCGCTGGCTAAACCGTTCACTGCACTTGCAATGGATGGACTCATTCATGACTGATTAAAAATAGACGTTAAACTCTATACCTCTCTCTTCAACATGGCTGACAAAAGGAATAAATACCTGCAACGGAAACGCTAAGACTCAGTAAAACCTAGAAATACCTAACAGTGACGGATTTCAGTGAGCATTTTCTTTGATAAATCAACGATAACGGTTGGATATTCTGTGATGGAGGAAATACACAGTAAGCTAACATGACAATTACTTTTGTATTGAACTGCCTAATTGTTTTTTATAATAATTTAACATTATTCGTTTCACTTATGAAACATCAGTTAACTGCTATAGACCCTAATGTATAACCAAGAGAATACGTTTTTACGGTAAGAATTCAGTGTGGAATAGCTTAGTCATACAGAATGGATTTGATCTGATTTGTTATAGAGAACGGTACACGCACACAACCGAAGGAATCGTCTCAGACAGTAACTATGAAGACAGACGAAAGCATTATCAACTCCAGGTGACTTCAATGAAGCCCTGAATGACCTGTCTGATACACTGAATTTTCACATTCTGTTAATTGGCTATCCGTTGTCCAGTGAACTTAGTGAACAATGACAGCGACCCGTGATCACGAGGTAGTCGATTCCGTGTCATCACAACGGCAGACTCACTTGAGACATATCCAGAATTGCTGCATAATGAGTGCTTCGCAGTACTAAATACGTTTGATGATCTAAAGGAAAAACTCAGTACGAGACTCACAACTGGTTTAACATTATCGCCACTGTTGTAGTTTGTGGCTAATACTAAATCCGCGTGCTTGATCCAAAATACCACAGGGAATGATTAAAGTACACTAGTGACAGTTAAAGCAAACATAGTGTATCACTCTCTGCTCCAGGTGGGCCGATATCATCAAGTTTGAGCATGATATGACTTGTAAATGTTGACCTGAATTAACCCATAGGTCCACGTCCCAGTAGAAACGTGTGTACTTAGGGAAGCCTGGAACAAGAGAGTTCTCTCGCCAGGAACTTAACAGTCCTCCGTGGACGTTGAGCCCAGAGCAGAAATCTATTTTTATTGGGCGGCCTCGGCCAATCTACATTGCCAATTACGGAATGCGACAAGCGAAGCCAATCTGAGGGACTGGAAAAGGCTCTGGATGCTTATGACCTCAGTGCCTTCAGGGCAGAGGAATCTTTAGTACATTTCTGAAACTTCCTCACGCGATCTCCTCCGTATCAACCGGAAGCCTATGTTTTGAAAACGATAGGACGTTACGTTGCCACGTTTGTGGTTCGCTCCCGCCGCTTACGTTTGAAGAAGGCCAACGAATATCTTCTGTCCTTCGTGAGGAAGAAGAGAAGAAGGAGGGAATCGCTTGAAGCTCGACCCAAATATGCCATGTTAAATTTTTCATGCAAGTGGCTACTTAAAGAACTGCAATACGAAAGGGAAAATGGCCTCTGATCTCAGTAGTCAGATGAGGAAGTTAAACAACATAACACGTCTATTACCAGTCCTTCCCCAGGAATTAATGTGCGTCAGGACAATGTTGATTGCGGGGTGGTTGTAATTGTAACCTGGAACGTAAACATAACACGCAATTAATAAATTTTAGCCTCTTATGTAGAAATTAAACAGTGTTTCTTTCTTTTACGCATATCTTTACTAATGTTTCCGCGAATTACCGTTGTACTACAATCTCTCGTTATTCATAGGCGCCCTCTCAAGTACCGAAAGTTTAATTACAACCATTCTTTATGTAGATTAAATGTAAGCCTGCTACAGCTCAAAACTGAAATTATTTAAGTTACACGCAATTCATTCCGTTTTTGCATTCGAATTCCATCAACCGTTGAAAGTAGCCATGTGGGAAAAGGGAGACGAATTAGAAAGGTAAAACTTGACTACATGGCATAGTAGGTACGGGTGATAGATCTTGCGTATAGTTTGCATATTTATTCCTGTATTAGCGGAGGAACCAGACATTTCCCAGGTATTTACGAGTATTTACAGCTGTGCGTCCACGCCACGCAGCGTCTGCCCTTGTGCTTATTTTTATGACGTCATATCTCCTTAACTATGTGTCGTACAATGATCTAATTTTTTACGTACATTCAATGGCGTACTAATGTCTTCAGAATGGAGTTAATAGCGCTGAAACAATAAATTTAAACGTCATGCATCTAGCGGTAGTTTTTCATACATCTCACTGTTTATAGCGTCATATCTCCTTAACTATATGCCGTACAGCGACACTATGTTATAAGTACGTTCAGCAGCAAACGAAAGTTTGCGAATGTGTTGCAAATGAAGATGCAAAGAAGTAATAAACTGAAACGTCATGCATGATGCGGCTGCTTTTCACGCATCTCATTGTTTATGACGTCCTTTCTCCTGAACTATGCGTACTACAATGACACAATTTTGCACTTTCATTCGGTGCTCTCTGCGCATACTGTCTGTAGAATGTGTCACGAATACAGTTAGTACCTGCGGTCATTTTCTGCATGAACAGCAGAAAGTACTACGCGGTAAACGTATGGTGTGAACTATATGAAAAAAGCTTAAGTTAGTTGCAAACTACGGCATACACACAGTTTATTCGACTTGTAAACGTGACTACAGATATTGCTATTTAGGTTATTGTTGTGACTTGGCAAGACAGCCAAGTCACTATTAGAGGAAGCCGAAAGGCACGCGCTTAAGCTCACGCAGGCTGGTGCGAGGTCTGGAACAGTTAAGGGAATTAATAGTAGCAAATAAAGTACGTAGTTGATGTAATACTTAACTTTAATCCATAATTGGAGAACATCGCTCTTGACGGTACATGTTTTATAATTTCAATATTAACTGGTAATGACGCCTTGCTAGGTCGTAGCAAATGACCTAGCTGAAGGCTATGCTAACTATCGTCTCGGGAATTGAGAGCGTATTTGTCAGTGTGGCATCGCTAGCAAAGTCGGCTGTACAACTGGGGCGAGTGCTAGTAAGTCTCTCTAGACCTGCCGTGTGGTGGCGCTCGGTCTGCAATCACTGACAGTGGCGACACGCGGGTCCGACGTATACTAACGGACCGCGGCCGATTTAAAGGCTACCACCTAGCAAGTGTGGTGTCTGGCGGTGACACCACAGTTATTATATGTTCGATGTGCCTGCAATCATCGGCGATGATGTGGCGAAGACGAATAGCGAAGTTCTGCACGATCCGCTAAAGTGTCGGAACATCGATGGTGTCGATTACCTCCTGAATGGTCGTTTGCTGCTCAGCAATGGTTTTGGCGTTATTGCTGTACACCTTGTCTTTGATATAACCCCACAAACAGGAGTCGCATGTGTTCTTAACCGGTGAATATGGCAGCAAATTGAGGCCCCTTACCAGTGGCCTTTGGGTACCCCGGAGCCAGAATACAGTCCCAAAGTGCTCCTGCAGGACTTCAAACACTCTCCTGCTTCGATGGGTCTAGCTCCGTCTTGCATGAACCACGTCTTGTCGAAATCAGTCTCACTCTGGATAACTGTAATAAATCATCTTCCAAAACCTTCCCGTACCGTTCGGTAGTCATCGTGCCATCAAGGAATATCGCACCGACTATTCCGTGACTGGACAGTGCACACGGTACAGTCCCCTGTTGAGTGTGAAGAGACATTTCGATTAAGAAGTTCGGATTCTCAGACCTCGAAAAGGGCCAATTTTGCTTATTAACGAACCCATCCAAATGAAAGTAGGCTTCGTCGCTAAACCGAACCATACATGCGCATGCTGATTCCCAACATGCCCCCTCACCAGCCGTGTAGTTTGAACGTCCTAACGCAAACCGCCGAGAAGTCGCGACGATTTTATTTCATACAGTTAAATAATTGTCACCTTGCATTTCCTTTCACCATTTCGTAGGGTTTGTCAGAGAGAAGAGGTATGAAAATTCGTGTAAAGTTTGTTGCAGGTTGCTAAGTGTTCTCCGTCTCAGATACTGGATGAATAAATTCTGGGAGTTCACGAGTCGTAGATTACGCTTCCTTTCCGCCCCCACACCAGTGATAGGTAGATGGATCTAACCTCCACAGCAGTTGTCGTCTGACAGTAAGATATATGTGCTCCAAGTTTGGTTGAAAGTAGTCCCGTGGTACATATATCCATTTTCATAACGTGTACGGACCTACTTTTATCATTGTGACTTGCCACTGCAGTCACAAGTGGGTCACTGAATGAGACGTACGCTGTGGGTTACACTGAAACCGATGGGAATGTTCCCGCAGGCCTGCCGCGGAGTGATTGATCAGACAGGTCGGACGGGCGCTTTCGGAGTGACCTCTCCTGTAGTGAGGCTTTACGGCCGTGCTGCGCCTTTATGGGCACTTCGGGCTCCCCGGAGCGAACTGTGCTTTCCTCCATCTGCGGCACTCCGCCGTCTGATTAATCTGATTTCGCTGCGAAACTAGGGCTCTCATTTGTAATTTTCTTCAGTTTCAGAACTCTAGAAACGTAGAATACGAGCTTACACGTGCAACTCAAACGACAAGGTGTTTATGAGCCTTACATGTTGGACAGCTTTCGTATTCTACATTTGATCCACTTAGCTGGCGGAACGGCGTGTGCACTTCTTTAACGTCACGTTTGTACAGCTAATACGACGATGGGATAGGTGGTTGGCTGTGGTGTTGCTGCAGGCACCTGCCCGAGCATTTGCCTAAAACCGTCTCCCAAATATGAGGTCATTGTCTTAACAACTGCACTGGCACATTCCGTTGGTCCTTATTGTAAAATGTTCTTTCGATGAGTAATTTACAAATGTATAAATCGCTCATTCTGCAGTCTCCCTTTAATATTTTTACTGTATGACTAGTTTAGACCTCTCTCGAACATCTTCGGATCTGTCTAGTAGAGTTAGCAACCTGTCGTATCTGTTTCGGAAAGGCACATAAAAGTACTGTCTTTTGATGTTCCACAGTCTGCAGACGAAAATTTTAAAATTGAATTTTAATACAATCACTTTACACACTATGCACATCAGGTGGGCCCCTCGCACTCTATCTGGTCTGTCGCGAGAAACTGATTATGGGCCCATTATTGTACTCTATGCTCCATGCAGATCTCCATGTCCTCCCCTTAATCTACCTGGGAAAATGAGTCAGCATTACCGTCCCTCACCCTCACATTGGCTACGCTATATTCTTATGATAAGTAAGTGTGAGACTTCTTGTTAATTTTTATAAAGTTATGCCTCACCCTATAGCGAAGGGCTGCTTTGTCGGTGTACATGCTGTAGGTTGGTGAGTAGACGTAATTCGAATGTAATCCATTTTCTTTGCTTTTACATTCTACATAAAATTGCTTGAGGCGAGAGGCACTGACAGAACTACCGTACAGTTTTATCATTACTTAGCTTTCGACTTATTCCGTGTCACTTCGGTATTAACTGGTATTTGTACTTTGATTCTTGTGGGCTCTCATGACGTTGTCGGTTTGGTGACTGCTCTTTGGGGTATTATTTTTATTTTACTGTCTGAAGACTTTCTGCTTGGTGTAGATCAAATTCCTATTTTATTCCCTGCGCTTGCCGAAATAAAATTTAAAAGCTTGGAATCTTTTGGTGTATTTCAGGCAGCCTCCTACCGATCACTGGCCTTGACGTTCTAATAAATTTAAAACCTTGAAACGATAGCTCACTGCTGGGCATTATTTACAAACAATTCTTTTCAAGAGCTGCTTTCTAAATGTTTGCAACTCAGAATGAAGTTTTAACTCTGCAGCGAGGTGTGCGTTCATATGAAACCGGACCAAGACTCGAACTCGTGACCTTTGCAAAAGGTCCCTTGTTCGAGTCTCGGTCCGGCTCACAGTTTTAATTTTGGTAACTCGTTTGAAATCTAGCTGGCCATCATGTCGTCTCTGTCCCTCCTTTTTTTCTTTTTTATGGAAGGTATCGGTTTGTTACGGTTGGAAGCATCGGTGAAAATATTTATAAGTCGTGACGTCGCGTGTATTTCGTACACTCGCAGTATCTACTAAAATATACGCTAGCAATCATCAATGTTGCAACGTAGACAAATATATATAAATAAAAGTACTAGTCTGGGTTGTAACAATTTACTTATGTTGTCAACAAACACGGCTATCTAAAAAATACATGTGGTTTGTTTAAAACTATAGTAGTTAATGCCTGATAAACACAGAGAGAGATACGATGTAATCACCTACGTAGCTGCGTTACTATTCTTCATATCACGTAAATTCTTTGTTAACACTGACCTTTTATACTGTTAATTATGATTTGAATAATATTTACGGCACGGAAAACAAGAACTTCATCAATCAGCGATTTACTCATTAGCAAGCCTGAGTCTCATGTTATTATTTATTACCTTTGCGTTCGTCGTGTACATTTAGTGAAAACCTTTTTGCAAACATTGGCCAATGATAAAATCTGAATTCTAGCGATTATTAATTATTTCCACTTAATTACATTCACATGGAGTGGTTGTATGAAATGAGATTACATGGACAAGAACTCTTTTTGCACGTATAATCTGAAAAACTTACGTATAGTTAAAAACATCTTGCGATAAGTCACACAAATCT
The DNA here is from genome assembly GCF_021461385.2 of Schistocerca piceifrons. NCBI lineage: Eukaryota > Metazoa > Arthropoda > Insecta > Orthoptera > Acrididae > Schistocerca > Schistocerca piceifrons. Next base: position 364,420,865 of record NC_060144.1, on the reverse strand, counting down.
GAAGGCTGTAAATTCAACTAAACACTTAGGGATTACAATTACAAATACCCTAAATTGGAATGATTACATAGATAATGCTGTGGATAGAGCCAACCAAAGAGTGCGATTCATTGACAGAACACTTAAAAGCTGCAACAGGTCTTCTAAAGACTCTGCCTACACCACACTTGTCTGCCATGTTCTGGAGTATTGTTGTGGGGTGTGGGATTCGCATCAGATGGGACTGACAGATGACAACTAAAATGTACAAAAAAGGGCACCTCGTTTTGTATTATCGCGAAGTAGGGGAGGTAGTGCAACAGACATGATACGTGAATTCGAGTGGCAATGATTAAGACAAAGGCGTTCTTAGTTGCGACAGGATCTTCTCATGAAATTTCAATCACCAGTTTTCTCCTACGATTGCGAAAACATTCTGTTGGCACCCACCTACGTAGGGAGAAATGATCATCACGATAAAATCAGAGAAATGAGGGTTCGCACAGAAAAAATTAAGTGCTCGTTTTCTAGCGCGCTGTTCGAGAGTGGAACGGTAGAGAGACAGCTTGAAGGTTGTTCATTGAACACACTGCCAGGCACTTTATTGTGAATAGCACACTAATCACCTAGATTTAGATGTAAATGTAGAACCTCATACAAAAGCGTCTAGTAGGTTCAAGAGCTGACACCAGAGTGTCATTTTATTCTTCAAAGTTTTCATCCACAATTACATAGATATTCCATGACAGGATATTCTCATAGCCTTCGTTATTTTCAGTATTTGTTACACAAAAATGTTTTTATTATTAATATATTTATGTTCAAAATACGTGAAGGTGGAGAATTTTCTCGTTCCAGAATAATATTTCATCATTGAAAGCATTTTTACCAACATAAACACGCATAGTTTTATCTTTTATTGACCAGTCTGCTTGAGGTTATCGTAACATTTTACTACTGCTTTTAAAAGGCTTTCCAGGAGATGGCACACCACCTGAGGCAGACAGTGAAATTCTACTTTTTTGTTTTGGTATTTTAATCTGACTGTTGTCCCTGCTGGTTGACGAATGTTATTTATTCAAATATTGCTTATCTGGGTTACCGGTTTAGGTGAGCTATTAATTGTACCTGTTTTAAAATTGTTTTTAAACAAACTGGTCTTGGTGAAGGCTTTTAGGTAATTACTGCGTTTCTCTACTCTGCCCTAATAGCTGAGTGCTAAGCCGGCACGTTAGCTCAGCGTGTTCGGTCAGAGTGGTAGCTGTGATAAAAAAGCTGAGTGAATGAATGAACGATGAACTTCAACGGGTGTCAGAAGACGTCTTCCCCGAAAAAAATGCAATAAACAAAATGAGTTAAGAAAATAGTGGTCTGCTTGACGGATTACCGTCCTACGGTTCCCGGCTGCATCGGAGATTTTCTCCGCTCAGGGACTGGGTGTTGTGCTGTCTTCATCATCATTTCATCCCCATCCGGCGCGCAGGTCACCCAATGTGGCATCGAATGTAATAAGACCTTCACCAAGGCTGTCGGATCTGTCCCGCAAGGGGCCTCCCGGCTAATGACGCCAAACGCTCATTTCCATTTCTACTCTGTTGCCTCGTAAAACGGCTAATAGTTATAGTTGTTTTTCATATTTTATTGTCTGTGCCGTAAATATTCTGAGTGCTTATGGAAGCGGAAAAGTTAACAATGAGTAAATTGTTTTTCTTAAGTGTCAGCCTGTATCATTAAGAGAGCTGTAATTTCTTGTTATTTTCATATTTTTTATGATTGTTAATTAAACTCTGCTAATTCATTTGATCCAGCACCTCACCACTCAGCAACCGAGCTTCCAACTCTTTCAGTGAACTTTAAGATGCATCGCATAAGTTAAAATTGACACCAAATGTTTATCTTATGTAGAAGAATTACGATGAATCTTTCTGAAACACCATCTACGTTAACTTATAGTTTCTGTGAAGCACGATAAGCATTGTATATCGTGATCTGTTGTGCGTAGCTGCCTGGATCTTTACTTTTCGAAAAAGAACTGAGGTAATTAGATACATTTCAGAATTGTGATCACCAATCTGCCAATATTTTCAGTTTTTATACTATCCTACTAGACTTTGTTGAACAATTATACCTTACTCCACCGGGGTGTTAATCTGGCATGGCGTTTAGATGATTGGCCTGGCATTACCGTGTTGGGTGGAGCAATGTTAGTGGCAGTCGGTGGCCAGCGGTTACCTACCCACTCCCAGGACGTAATTCGGGCAACCTATATGTTTCGTCTTGACTAAAGCACGTGTTCATGTACGAGATTTTTATCTACATGAGTCACATATCTGAAGTAGGACATGTGAAAGTGCCTGCTATTTACATAGTTGCAGGTGTAAAACCACCTATTTACAACATAGAGGATGAGCGGCATCCCGATTCTTGATCTATCAGAACCGTTTCACCTTCCCGGATTCCGGAAGTAATGCGTCAGCGGCTATCCGGGTGGACCAGGCTGGGGAGCCACTATGAGGTTAACAATGTAAGAGAGGTATTCTGACATGTTCAAGCTTCGTGTAAATGTTAGTACTGGATTGGTCAGAAAAAGAATTTTACTTTGAGAACGACTTTTTACATTTTTCCGAGTATCTACCTGCTCAGTGTTAGCACGGATTACAAGTCACTGTTCCCATTTGTACTGAGAATGCTGTATACGTTAGGTGCTTAGTTGTTTTCATTGTTCTGAGTAAAATGCGTGGGGTTTGTAATAATGTTTATCAACTTGAAGTCTCGTATGGGTGTCCTCGCGCGCAGAAAACAGCAGATAGGTCTTAGATCGGTGGTCTTCAGGTTATAATGAACTGTTGCATTTGACACTGTGCCCCAGTGCAAGCTGTTAATTAAGGTATCAGTATATGTAGGTTCGAAGACTTCATGAGTAATAGAACGCAGTATGTTGTCCTCGACGACGAGTGTTCATCAGCACAAGGGTATCGTCAGGAGTGCCCCAGGGAAGTGTGATAGGACCGCTGTTGTTCTCTTCATACGTAACTGATTTGCGGACAGGTTGGGCGGTAATCTCCCATTGTTTGCTGATGATGCCGTGGTGTACGATAAAGTGTCGAAGTTGAGTGACTGTAAGAAGATACAAGACGGCTTATACAATGTTTTCAGTTGGTGTGATGAATGGCAGCCAGCCCTAAATGTGGAGAAATGTAAGTTAATGCAGATGAGTGGGAATGTTCGGACACAGTATTACTAGTGACCTGCTTGGGGTATAACTGGCGCAACGTTGCAGAGTGATATGAAATGGAACGAGCATTCAGAACTGTGGTAGGGAAGGCGAATAATTGACTTCATTTTATTAGGAGAATTTTAAGAGAGTGGTTCACTTTTACAGGAGACCGCATACAGGAAGCTGGTGCTATCCATTCTCGAGTACTGTTTCAGCGTTCGGTATCCGTACATGGTCGGGTTGAAGGAAGGCATTGTTGAGTGGTACTTAAGATAGGTAAATAAATTAGTGAAATCAATGTGAAGTGAAGTAGAAATTAGAAAATAAATGAAAAACTTAGTTTAGTTTAGAAGAATTACACACTGGCAAACAGCGGACATAGCAGCAGTAGCAACGTCCGGCACTTGCAAGTCAGCACGTTCAAGAGAAACCATAGTCCTTCCCACATAAGCGGACGCTGTCGATTCAGCCGTCAGGGCATCGCCCGATCGGCTCACGTGTTTCGCAATTGTCACATGTTATCAAAGGCCCTCGCCTACATTCCAAGAGCCAATGACCGACGTTAAGAAGATTCTTCAAGAAGCTTTTCAACGTGACAGAAAAGGCAATGAGCGTGAAGTCGTTCACCTTCAGTGAACTGCAGTAAATAAATACGCGAGACACAGTGGGCCCGACAGTAGTTTTCAGTTCAGTTCCAGTACAGTTCAGTCGGTGCTGAAGATCGTCATGCAGGAAGGGACTACATCGTACACAGAAGCACCAAGTCCGCCGCTGTAATCGAATAGCAAGCAGCAGCCTCGCCGCCAGAAGACAGAAGACTGATTTTTGTGTACCCGGTTGACTCGTGAGGACGGGAAGGAGACGGCCTCACCTCAGCAGTCACCTGTGAGCTGGTGATGAAGATCTGACAGTCGAAGACTGGCAAGCTTGAGTGCGTTGTTCGAGTCTGGGACACTGGCCTTCAGCCGCCGCGCCGCTTCGCTGGCCGACGCACAACACACGCGACCGCTTAGAGAAGAGAGACACTGGGACGCCACATCCAAGGCATCACCATCCGTTTCACGACTTCGTTCTCAATAATTAAACAGGCCACATCACGATGCGCGTCTCCAGTCAACTGGGCGAGACGGCGACACGAGATACACACCGCCAGGCGTAATCAGACGTCGCCGCTCACGCAGCAAAAGGCTTCGCAAACGACACAGCTGCCGCTCTCCCAGCCAGAACAATCCAGTAAGGAAACAGTTGTACAAAGCTTTCAATAAAAGTTATCTTATGTAAAAATGCTGTTTCATTCTACCTCATACCCGAGCCAAGGAAGAACCCACCCTGTCCACATGTTGTTAAGAGAGAAAAAGTAATTTATTTAGTGTTTTTCACCCTGACATAATACTCTAGAATGAAAGGCCCTTTGCAGTAATTCTCATCCTGACAATTGACTAGCATCAAAAGAGAAAACCCAGTTACAGCACTGAAGCAATTCAGAGGCGGGTTGTTACATTTGTTACTGGTAGGTTCCAACAACACGTAAATGTTACGGAGATGCTTCAGGAACTTAGATGGGAAACCCTGGAGGGAAGACGACGCTCTTTTGAGCAACACTATTAAGAAAATTAAGAGAACCGATTCAACTGCCGCCGACATCCATTGAACGAAGGACCACAAAGATAAGATACGAGACATTATGATTCATACGGAGCTGTCACGCTTTCGTATCAAGCAGCTGCACAACGATTGGAATTCACGATATCCAGTTTCATGGCGCTATAATATAAGTTCGTTGATTTGAAAAAAGAGTATGGGGCCTGAAGGTTGCAAAATGACTTGCCGACATTGGTTGCTTTCAGAATAAAATGAAATAACTTAAGTGTACGGTTGCTGGTAAAGTTTATCGACATTGAAAAATTCGTACCAGCCGACGTTCTCTGGCAATAGTGGACCAACAGGGATAGTTGTAAATTATTTGTAAGTAACGAAATAAAACGTATTTTTAAGAAATAACATAATTATAATAATATAATTAACACTACGTTTGGTTTAAAGATAATTCACTAACGTCCATAACATGTACACAAATTTCTGTGTAGAATGGAATAGGAAAAATTAAACTTTTAGTATTAGTTGCGGAGCTACTAATGAATTCTTGAACAGTACATTACGTTCTGCCTGATATTTGCAGTTCTGAATAATCTAACATTTGTGTCTTGGAGCAGAATACATCTTAACAAACCACTGAAATAAATTAGATTGATATGTGCTCTATCATGAGAACAATGTAGGTCTTTTTTTGGGTCCCATATCAAGCATACTGTAAAGCCTCTTACCTCAGCTTTTCTGACATTCCTTCATTTCTTATATGGGCTGGTCAAAGTAGCAGCGTGTTTAGGTATAAGTTGGTTAACTGAGTGACACATAGATTAAGTAGCGCTGAAGTGAAAAGTAAACTGAAATTAGCAGATGATCCCACTGGTGGCATTTGCTTTGATCTAGGCATCTCGTGAAATGGGTGCGGTATCGGCTGTAGTGTTTCAGTTACAGTCACTCCAGTGTACTGTCTTTTCTATGCTATCTTCAGTTAAAATCAACATACCAGAAATAACGTCACCATCACTTCCTGAACCACTGCTGCTTTCACTAAAATACTATGTGTCACTAAAATCTTCCGATAACGCACGAATTTAATTGTTGCACAGATATTTAGAAAATATATCGCAAAAGCGAACGATATAAACAAACTGAAAACATAAGCTTAAAGAAAAAAATGAAATTACAAAATGTAAAGAAGCAATACCAATCATAATGTTAACAATCGAACAACACAGTAGAAGAGTTACCGATCGCCGGTATTTCATTGTAATGTCGCTTAAAGGTCGACAACTATCGATGTACACTTAAACCACAAACGTTGAAAATCAATAGTGATCATGTAGCGGCGAATTTTATAAGCAAAGTGAAAATAAACAAAGGACTGACAAATTAGCACTATGACAGAACTTGCTTCGGCAGGGAGTTAACGATACATCTTTACCTTGAAATTCAAACAAGCTATTCATTCAGTTCTCACCAACGGCATCTCCATTTTGACACTTATGATGACGTATGATATTGGTTGGACATTGGGACTTGTATTTATGTCCATAGTGTCACTGTGTGTAGTTGGCGCTGATGTACAAGTCATCAAATCTACCAAATCTTGCACTTACGTAAGTTTAACTTTCATGTCTACTGTTTTACTAATTTAGTATTATGAACCACAATGAAGTCCACGAAAAATGAAGAATGAATTATAATTCTATGTTAAGATTGGTAACTGTTACTGTTCAAAATATTGCGATTTCTTTTATCAGATTCCAATGTATTTTACAAATGTAACTTCGTGGGGTATAATTTAATATTATTTATCTCTCCGCGTTATAAAATTTTTTAACTTGCCCAATATGAGTTTAATATGTACCATCTTGGACGTATTGATAATTAGGAAAAACTTATTGAAAATTTCTTGCTGTAATTCGCTGAGTAATTCTGAGTGCCGCTGGACTTTTATACCTTGGGCAGTGATCTTGTCAGATAGAATGTAAGAGGCACTGGCCCAAATTGGTAGGATTCGATTCCAATCAATGTTTGACGAATGGCAATAATTGTTATTTTTCAGAAGACCAGAGTATTGACTTGTAATGGCTGTACGGAATTTATGCAGTGAAGCTAGAGTGCTGTGGAAGTACACCAGCTAATTTTCAGTGCCATTGGTGTACAAATTCTATGCTGTATTCGTTTGGTCAGCTGACCTGTTCACTTAATGTAATTTTACTAACTATTTGCAGTTTCTCTACACTGAAATAGATGTTAACTTTTAAAATCATTTTATCAAACTTAAAATGAAGAAGAAACATTATGATAGGCAGTTTAGCTTTTCCATATGATCTGGCAATTCTATGTTCGGAGATTCAGACAGCACAAAAACAAATATATATCCGTAAATAAATAGCTGCAGTAATAGATATCTAAATATTACTTGAAAAAAAGATGAAAAAAACACTACGTGTAGCGACAATCTGGCTCCCAAAACTCCATAAACTAACTATGGAAAAATTGAGAGATTTTCTCAGTTCAAATATTCAGTTGAAACCACTCGGTAGCTGGCCTGAAAAAAATTACTCACGAATATCATTGCCACAAAATGAAAACAGCCTTGAGATTTGAAAAAGACACCTATAACAAAAAAATTGTATCTCAAAACACAAGAAACGAGGACACTACAATACAGCCGTCAAACGACTGTGTTTTTATGAGGCTGAATCACTCATTTTTAAAAGAAATAAAAACACAGAATAAATTCGAAAGATTGAACTAAAAGTAATCAACTTCGAAAGTGAATGTAGATGAAGCAATGAACTAAAATTTATACCAAGGCCTGGATTCAAACTCGGGTCTCCTGCTTGCGACACAGGTTTTCTAACCATTGTGCCCCACTGGTAGTGTTGCTAATACAGCTGAAAAGATTACCTTAGCATGTCTCCCACCCTGACAGGAACTCCAGTTCATGTCCCAGCCCATCTTCCTATTCCCGTTCTTACCTCGTATCAGCACCGCAGGAGCTCTCCAACATGCTTTACCACTGAATGAATTGGAAGTAATACTGTCTGTACCTCAGGCATCGGTGATATATCAGCCAGATAAATTAAATATTCCAGAGACGTACTGATTGACGGGTGCATGGATTACTCTAGTTGTTTCCCCATCCCTCGCTCCCCTTTATTAGCCACATTGACAGAGATGCAGCGGTTACTGTATCTGCCTGATGAGCAGGAGAACTGGGTTCTAATCCTGGCCTTGATATGACTTTTAATTCATTGCTCCAGACTGTGTTCATTATTATAGATAAAACTGAGATTCAATATGTCTCTGGAACTTATAATTTATCTGGTTTAAAAAAAATTAAGAAAATTTTCAGTCTAAATTATCCTGAAGATGGAACATCCGAAGAGAAAATAAAAAACTGGGAAGTATACAAACATTTATTCGGATATATAAAATTGAAGTCTATATTTTTTTTGCGTTAAAGAAATGGACTGAATTAAGTTAACTAGACACGCTGGGGCATTCTACAGAAGATGTAGTGAAGCTAAATTTGAAACAGTAAAATAAACCAGAGCAGTGAACTTAATATGCTGGACAGAAAAACCTTTTAGGCAGAAAGTTCACGACCAGACTGTCTGCCTGGCATAAAAAATGAAAAACACCGGAAGAGTTTCGGATAACTAAGACAAAAGAACCATTCTGAGATAATGAACATAAAGTTGGCCCAAAGAAAAACTAGAAGAGAGATGTGGAAATGCCCTCCGCCATTCATCGCATGGCCCACTACGGCTCAATTACAAAATTTTATAAGTTACTGGTTGTGGCATAGCTAAAACCTCAGTGTCTGGAACAGATGTTTACCATGTCAGACAACTATCTGCAGTTATTATTTCAGCAGCCCTTTTCTGTGGTCTAAAAACTGCGTTCATGTTTTGTGTATCGAGAGTTCTCATGGTGAAAAGTTGCAGTCTGTCAGCAAGATCATAAGGGTGTTGTACATGATGGACTCGCTTCGGGAGGTTTGGCGTAGAGGAGAAGAGCCCAGAAACACGATGCTCGGCTTGCAAATTGGCAGTCCCCAAACCTCTACTTGTCTAGGTAGAGACGCCGGGAGGAGGCGTCGCCCTCCATCGGGACCGCTGCAAATCCCCCTGAAGCCTCGCCGGTGTCCTGATTCCTCCCTGGAATCCAGCCGCTTTGTTCCGCACAGCTAGGCTACTCTTATCGTCTCCGCGTGGTTCTAAGAATATTATAGAGCCGACTGGCTCCGCCAACGGAAATCGTATTTGCCGCTGCGAGCACTGAAACTCTCTCGTTAAGGACATAAGGCGGCTTCCGTTACTCACAAGTTCGCCGTTTTCAGGAAACCTCTCTCAACCCGTCGTAGTACTGAAGGGTCGCCCGGTGCGTCGAAACGAAGATCAGAAACTCACACCTCGTCCTAGAAGAGTCATTAGCCACGGAGAAATTAGCTCGCTAGGAATAAGAACAGTAAGCAGTCATACTGGGTGTTTTGAAAGAAATCGTTATGGTATTTGGCAAGAAAATTATGCAGTATAATTACAGCGAAATGCACCTGAACGAGTCATGAGCCACATTGATCTTCATGACTACAGCACAGGCCCACAACTACCCTCCCTGTTCAGCGCAGATGATGATTTATCTTTTGCCGGCAATTTATTGTTACTGGAATTTTTCGATCCGAGCGAGAAAGTCGGCAGTCATTTCTTAGACTCATTTGCCTAATCATTAATGATGATATCATAAAATAGTGTGGTGTTGGGCACTTGTTGGAACTTAAATAGTGGTAACTATTTATTTAGAACTGATACAAAGGAGTTACATGTTTGCACCTGTTGCTGTCCTTCAAAGTAGTCACTAGCGCTGTGTAGAGCCCGTTACCAGCGATGTGGAAGCCATAGTATACCGTTAGCAGAACCTGTTCTGTTCGGAATCAAATCAAAGTCACAATTACTTAAGTCTGGGGAGTATGGTGGGTGGTACAGTACTTCCTAGTCCCATCGATCGAACAGAACAGCCACAGCTTGCGCTGTATGCGCCCGCGCATTGTCGTGCGAAATGGTGTGTGGGTTGCGCAGAAAGTGTCGCCGCTTCTTTCGCAAAGCTGGTCGCAGGTGATGCTCCAAAAACGAACAGTAATATTGTGCATTGACGGTCTGCCGTGGAGGAACGTAATGCTTTACGGTAACACCATCACAGTCCTAGACGAGGATCACCTTAACTTTCACCACACTCGGGCTTTGTGACTTTGATTATTGAAGTTCCGACCTTCGTAATACCTTGTGATGTTTAATCATAGGACGACAACTAGCTGTATAAGAACTCGATTTTTTTAAAAATTCTTCAAAAGAAACAATTTTTTGTTTTGTATGTCACCATCGTTGCTTGGTACAACTAGCTTACTTAAACACAATGTGCCACTCTCGCAAATGAATTTTTATGGCAACACGTGATCTTGATGATAATTTCTTGGTAAAGCTATTACAGAGCAAAAGTGGACGTGGCGTCGACCGTTCCTACTTTCCTAAAGAAGTACGTATTAGGTTTACCATGTTTAATTTCCCGTTTGATTGGTTAAGGAAGTTAACAATGTATTAATCTCTATCAGTGACTGCGCTGTAGCTTGGTATTCAGTAGAGTTCTCAAGGAAAACTCTATAGAAGAGCAACTGTACGAACTGCCAATTTCTCAGAATTTCAGCTGAGTTCCGGAGGTAACACCTGTTCCGACAGAAAAATTCAAGCTTACTGGAATAATTGAAAAAAAGTATTACTTCGATCGCGACCGTGCACGCTTCCCGGAGACACGCGATAGAGAGCACAGTTATCCTAAGAGGGAAGGCGAAGTCTCACGATAAGCGAGATTCGGGTTCGAGCTCCTGTCTGGCAGGAATTCTCGTATATCGCACAACTAGTACGTATATCTGTACCCAAAACAGCTAACACTAAAAAAGAATTCGCAATTTAGCGAATTTATTTCTACAGCCGTAGTACCCCAAATAAAATAAGTATTACAAGCCTTGGTTTCTCACAGTTTCATTGGCCCTGCTGCGGGAATACAAGGGATGAAAGGATTAGACTATGGCATAAAGAAGTAGACAACGTGACGTATGGAAGTCGGAGTCGGTTCAGGAGGCGTGCACTGTTAACTTAAGTGAGTAAAGAGATCGCTAGTGACGGGCGGAAAATTCGAGTTCTAGTATTCGGGTTCTAGTCCGGGTCAGACATGAATCTACATGTCACAGCTGGGTAGTATAGCTATACCCAATACAGCTGAAGCTAATCGCAGCTCAGAGTACATAATTAAAAAAAGGCCAAAGAAAATCTTCAGATAACACATGACTCTGTATGCGAGGTGAGACAAAAAAGAAATGGCTGGTTGCATAAAAACCACCTTTACTTCCATTTTTAACCTACTACTCTGGTATCACCTTCAAAGTAATTCCCTATTAGCTCCACACACTTACTCCATGGTTGTTTCCAGTGCTTACAGCATCTCAGAATCTAATCTTTCGGTATACCAGCAAAAGTCCTAATTTCAACTGTTTAGATATCCTGTACGGAAGTAAAACGGTATGATTTCACGACTTCACTTTTGAGAGTGAAAGAAAAGTCTCACAGGACCACGTCGTGTGAATATGGAGGTTTCGGCAGCAGTGCGTGGTGTGTTTTCGTGATGCAGGATCCAGTTGCCTGCAATGTGTGGACGAACACGATGGGCCCGTTTTCCAAGTCTTTTGAGAATTTGTTGGTAGTACTACTCATTCACTGTCTGGGATAGAAGTAATCGCTCTTCGTACACAAGGCCCATAGAGTCAAAGAAACGCACAAGCATGCACTTCACTTTTGACTTCGACAGCGCGCTTTTTACTCGGTTCAGAAATTATGGATTCATTTCCAATTGTTCCTACAGATCATCAGGCTCCGTCCTACGTTGATCATTTTATTGCTGAATCCGGCTTTTGGGCACCGTTTTGGCAGAAGTTCGCAGATTTTCAGTCAATATCAGGCGAATAGTTTCCCGTTTTCAGTCATTTTCGTGGTTAATCTTCGATCATCTCTAACAGTGTTACTCATTCTTACTGCGTCGTCATTTGTTCATGATGCTGATGATCGCCCGTTGCGGTGTTCATCTGCGACATTGTTTCTGTCTTCGTAAAACATTTTGTGCCAAAGAAATATTTCAGCCCTTGATAAAACCCCTGTTAGTAAGGCTGACAGCGGGGGGCATCTTTGACATGAATTAGCCATGGATGTTGAAAGAAGAGATTAAAGAACTAATCGTGAACTAAAGAAGATTACTCGGCCGTGCTCTAGAGGTACACTGAGTCCCAGTTTCACCCCAGGCACTGCTTAAATTTTGAATAAAAGTAATCTGCAATGGTGGCAGAAGGTTTCTGGCATGAGGACTCACCATCGATCTGCCAGTGGCCTTGTCAAACACGGTGAAGGAGATAACAGACGATGGCCTTACGGTCGGATAGCACACTTAAAAAGAGAAAGAATCAGCACTCATCAACGGCCACAGAATGCAGAAGGCAATGGAAACCACTCCACTGAAGTTACACAGTCTGTATCTACAAGTTATGTCGCCAGTAGCTCAAGAAAGTGTCTTGATGATCTTTCCATTAGCAAAAGATTCTGGGCCAGTCCATCTTTTGGCTCTCCAGAAGGGGACTGTCGACGAAGCAATATCCACGGGAATGTAATTGAAGTCAATAACAATAATTCAAATATATATGCAAACGTCACAAGCGAAATATGATATTATAGGGAGAGAATTTAGGACACTGGACAGCCAACTCAGAATAAAACGGCAAAACGTAAGTTAATACTCACAAGGGTTGGAACACTATAGTAGCGGACGGACAATACGACTCTGTTACGCGAGTAGGAATGAGAAACGCTGATTGCGTTCTGCAATAAATTTCCGTTAGTAATAGCGAATAAGCTCCGGAATGAAATTTTCACTCTGCAGCGGAGTGTGCGCTGATATGAATCTTCCTGGCAGAGTGAAAATCTCATTCTGGAAACATAACCCAGGCTGTGGCTAAGCCATGTCTCCGCAATATCCTTTCTTTCAGAAGTGCTTGTTCTTGACTTGCTATAATGATAATCATAAAAGGTGGCAATTTTATTTGCGCACTGTCTTTTAAATAGATATGATGGTATCTGATACGCAAGTACTAATGCAAAGAAATGTAATGATGCTAAAATGCTTTAAATTCTTGCTATGATTTAATCTTTAAAATTTAATAATTCTCTTCCTGTTAATATTTAGTTAATTAACTTACGTCGTTCAGATTTCTTAACGCTGACGGCGTTAAAATTTAAAGTTGTTCAGTCCCTGTTTTGTTTTCTTTCAATTGTTGCAAGCCAGAGATGGTGCAATGCTGTTCGCTCTCAAGTCTACACATTTATGAAAATCAGGTCCAGGAAACACTTTTGTGACCATGGTTGCCATTTAGACGGTATTCGCGTAATTGTACTGATTAAGAGTTATCGTTTCCGAAAGATGCAGGTTCGATTAAAGCTGTGTGCACTTTTGCGCGTATAATGAAATTATTCCTAACACGTCGCGTAACAAAAAGTAACATGTGAATCACAACCGTTGTCAAACGAAGAAAATATATGATGAGAGAAATGTTCTTCGCTGTTATTCAGGACGGGTTTAGATAAACACCGCAATTTTCAGTCTTTATAAATCACAAGAGATATTTGTTTTGAATAACTTGTATATACCTTTTCTTATACAATATGGTGATTGTCCGCAAGGATTATCGATGAGAGAAATGTTCTTCTCTGTTATTCAGGACAGGTTTAGATTAAACACCGCAATTTTCAGTCTTTAGAAATCACAAGACGATACACTTTAGAGATATTTGTTTTCAATAACTTGTATTTACTTTTTCTTATACAATATGGTGATTGTCCGCAAGGATTATCTCTCTCACTCCTTTTTATAGCCTTTATACATGCACATTACATACATCGACTAAGAAACTTTTCTTTCTCTACCGACCAGTACGAGAACAAAATTCGCCCAGACAAAATGTCTTACATAGAATTAGTTCTCACTTAACAATCATATATAGTTTCGTAGTACAAACAAAGCTAGTTTATTCCGTGCACTAGAAAGTGTTTGATTCACTGAGCACAAAAATTAAAATAATAAAATTATAGTTACATTTTTAATATCGTCACTTCTTCTTTATATCATGTAAATAAGGTTTGACATCGTCGTAATATTATTTTTCATCGTTGTAGCACTATAATCTGCAAGGTTCGCAGGAGAGCTTCTGTAAAGTTCGGAAGGCAGGAGACGAGGTACTGGGAGAATTGAAGCAGTGAGGACGGGGCGCAAGTCGTGTTTGGATAGCTAAGTTGGTAGAGCACTTGACCACGAAAGGCAAAGGTCTCGAGTTCGAGTCTCGGCCCTGCACACAGTTTTAAACTGTTAAAAAAAATACGAGAGGATGTGTGCTTGGAAAAGGCTTCAAGATTCGCTGAACTACATCATAGTCAGACAGCGATTGTGAAATCAGATATCTGAGTGTAAGACGTTATCAGGCGCAGAAACAGAAACACTCAAGAATTTAGTATTGATGAAGGTTAGGCTGCAGTTTAAGACCATCAACAGGAGGAATCAAAGTGAAAAGAAGTGGGATACTGTAGTACTGAGGAAGTCTGAGACGAGTTCGAATTTCTCTGATGCTGTGGAAGCTGAAATAACGAATATCACAATAGCAATTCAGTAGAAGAATAACTGACATCTCTAAAACGGGGCGATCACAGAAGTTAAGCAGACAAATACAAGCATAACGAGGTCAACCGACATGAAACTTTGGTAACAAGAAATTGTGCAGTTGATCGAAGAAAGGAGAATGTACGAAAATGCCCAGGAAGGAGCTTAAATATAGAAGTAGAAGTCAGTTACAAACAAAATAAATAGGAAGTGCAGGGAAATTATGGTCGCTGTAGGATCGTTAAATAAAATATTTATTTCTTTGGACTTGTGGCAATGTAAGTGCGACAACTTCTTTTAGAGTCTTGTGTAATCCTAGCAATAAACAGTAGACCTGACAAAATAAAAGTTGAAGCAACAAGGAATGCAGCAAATACAATAATTCTCGAAAGAGGACACAAGCAGACCAGAGGAATATTATTGAAAAAAACTGTCAAATTTATAGGATATTCAATGCAAAGAACCCAGATAACTAAGGCCTCTGCTGGCAGTACACAGCGTTCCAACAACACTTACAGATCAAGACTTTCTAGAACAACTGTTTGGCGACCCCATCATCAAAGAGGAATTTAAAGACGAACTCCAAATACGTCTCAAATCATATCCGAAAGGGAACAGAACAGTAAATAATATTCTATAGGTGACACCAAAGGTTAGATTACCGTTATTAGAGACTCATAGGGTGTGCATACAAATTCAATCTTTACACATTAGGGACTATGCGTCAGTGCAAAAGTGACTCAACTGTTGGGATTCTGGCCGGTCGTCAAAAAAGTGTGACAGGGAAGCTATCTGCGGGAAATATGCGACAACTGGCCACAAAAAATTCGAACGTCTTGAAGAAAGAACTGTTGGCTATATTCCTTGCAAGAAGAGGAAAATAAAATGTAACAAGGCTGGGGGATTAGAGTGCCCTATTTACAAAGAACTCTACCAAAGACAAATAGAAGAAAAAAACGGAGTATGATGTCACCCACATCATCACCTAGCACACAGCAAAACAAAAGCAGTGAGACAACATCACTCTTGGGAACTTTAGGTAGGAACATGAAAATAAATATCAACAACGGAAATGTACAGACGTCCTCTCAACAAGACACAAATATGAACACCAACATCGAACGTCACAGAAGCAAACACAAATCAACAGTAAGTGAAACAAGAATCTGGCGACATGCAGTAGCGCGGAGGCTACAATTTGCTGACCGCACACTCTCTAACGGACATGAGTCACCTCAATAGTTACAACATAGTGCAGGGAAAATATTTTAGCCTAACAGATCACATGGACGGTGCGTGTTACTACGGAACAGTGAACTGCAATGTGGCGAGGCACACCAAACACGAACTTTTCCAGTGGGGACAGTTCTCAGTGTAGAAGAACGAGAAGAGGAAGCCCGTAGTAAAGAACAACACACTATATTCAAGAGACGTGCATCAAATTAACGACAGACACCCGAGACATGGTCATGCCCACCAAAAACAGGATCATAAGACAGTCGTTAAACATAGCACACTACACTTAACAGAGGTACATAAAAATAACAATAGACATCCGAGACACGGTCGAGCTCGTCCAGAACAGGATCACGACACAGACTTCACACGACTAAATCCGGACACGCCAAAACAATGTAAACACAAATTAAATCTTCCTTCACCAGAGAACAGGTTACTGTATAGTAAAATATCAGCTATAGAAAAATATGCATATGACACTTGAAGATGTAAGCCTTACATGCAAACTGTAGGTCTCATCTACATTGGGAATACACACGAAAAGATAACTCAAGTCCAAGAAACAATTAACAGTGTGAAACAAACGTCAACGGAAAACTTTAAACAACGAAACGTGACCACACGCCTTGTGGTCTTTAAAAACAACACGAACATACAAAAAGCTTACACTGAAAAACCACAACGGTCTTCAACTGACAAGTGAGAAACATCGAAGAGAACTTGTGCCTAAGTCGACTGGACAACAGAGAAGACTTTGAACCTGCACCACGACTATTAACAAGACTGAATCACCCACTGGCCGACACTGTATGCCACTCTCACTGAAGAGACAGACAGAATGATTCTGTGAACTCTGTAACCTTTTACTCAGATCATGTGGACGAAGAAATAGAGACCTTAACTTTAACATAGTCTACAATGACCCAGTAAGGGCGCATGGGTGAAGTGCTGTATTTTTACCAAATTCCCAAAGTGAAAGTCTTGCAGCTAAACTATATGGATAGTACGACGGTGGTCGCAGAGCTTGCCAGGTTTGTGAAAGAGGTATGCGCGGACTATTGTGCAATTACAGGCGCAAACAAGGCCATGGCTGCAATCACTCTAGTAAACTCTAACTTTACAGTAACACAAATAACGCAGCTCTGCACACAACATACGGTTACACTCGAAGTAACCTTAGGCAGGCAAACCTGGATCATTTCGTGGATCTACCAAGTACTCATTTGATATAGAGCTTTGTGTTGAAGTAATAAAGAAATTACGCGATCTGTAAATGTCAGACGACTATTAATCTTAACAGAAGTAAGTGCTAGGTCAGGACTCTTGCAATATGACAGAATGGACGCCAAAGAACAAATAATAGCCGACATTATAAATGAATGTAATTTTTTCGTTTTAAATAAATCAGGCCAGTCGCAAGTTACCTTGGAAATGGTGGAATAGGTAGCAACATGGACATATCTCTGACAAACTGGGCATTATTAGCACAGGTAGCGAACTGGCAAGTGTTCAGTAGGAGACTTCTCAGTGATTATAATACAATAATTATATATACTAAAACAAATAAAGACAGAGACGTAGACAGGTTGCTGCTAAGCAAAGCAAACTGGCAGAAAGTAAAGCACATAACTGAAGTATTTCTTCTATGTGTAACGCAAGGAAGCATAGATCACAGAGTTCACGTTCTTACAGGCGTCTTATACAGAGCAAAAGCTACAGCAATAACGCACCCAAACAAGGAGGATCATGGTGCGCAAATTTAACAAGAACAAGAAATGACACTCGTGATAAACTGATATTTCCAAAAATCAAAGACAGCATAGGAAGAGAAATTAGACTTCAACTTTACGGCGACGCTAAAACACGATACACAGACGAACTGCATAATACGAGGAAAGACTACTGGCACGCATATGTTAGGACAGACATCTGGAACAACATCTTGCGGGAGTTATTTAAACTGCAGACTAAACGTATCAAGATCCCGATTGTATGATCAACATTGAAGAAACCAGATTGTATACCAGAAGAGGATGGCAAAGTACAGCACAGTATCTCCTCAACAAATTACTTCCTCGTGATGACGACACTCAGGACAAACAACTTCACACCGACCTTCGGAGACTACTTGATGACAAATACGAAAACGATACTATCATTACCCACTTTTCTTGCGAGGAAGTAGCATCGGCAATACAGAAAATAAAGAACAAAAAGACTGCACACTCGGATGGCATCCACTCCGAAACCATCAAACACGCTGCTCTACTTATCGTACCGTACCTGACAGACTTACTGAATGATCAATAGAACGAAAAAGCAGTTCAAACTACAAATATTTTATTGTTCATTCGATGACTAGTTTCAGGTCGAGAAGACTCATTTTCAGATCAACATAACAAAGTCGAAAATGGTATTACCCAAAAAGGTCAACAAACTGTGTCACAATGCATACAGATAGCTGAATCGTGGTCTATGTGAAGGACGAATACCGAATATATGGAAGACGGGAAATTCATTTACAATCAAGATAGCATAGGATAAAGACACGACTGATCCTAAGACATACAGACCAATATGCCTCATTAACATTCTGGCAACGGTACAGGAGGATTGCTGCGCGACCGACTTCAGTCGAACGGCGGCTCTTTGGTGTCAGACCACGTCATATTGGCTTTCGACCACAAAGGTGCATAGACAATGCATTTAAAGTGGCCTAAAAATGATACTGACAATATATGACTAATACAAAGTAGCAATCCTAATTGACATAGAAGATTGTTTCGACAACCTTTGCTGGCAGGCAGTGTGTGCAAGACTTAGAGAGATGAGTATTCCACTGACTCCGTACAACAGCCTTAGAGATACGACGTCGATTTAGGCACTGTGTGTGGTATTGGCAGTTTTCCCTACACACATTACTATTCGCCACTGAGCAGCGGTCTGCTGGTTGCAGAGGGAAAGATGCGACGGCTGGCCGTTGTGGCCGAGCGGTTCTAGGCGCTTCAGTCCGGAACCGCGCTGCTGCTACGGTCACAGGTTCGAATTCTTCAAATTCTGCCTCGGGCACGGGTGTGTGTGATGTCCTTACGTTAGTTATGTTTAAGTAGTTCTTAGTCTAGGGGATTGATGACCTCAGATGTTAAGTCCTATAGTGCTCAGAGCCATTTGAACCATGCGACGAAATAAGATAAATAACTAGACAAGACGTAACCGACAAACGGAAATCAAACAAGTAGAGAATGAACATATGGAAAACAGAAGGGGGGACAACTGACACGGGGGAAAGTGTCTTCCCTTTCTTCCGCAGTATCCGAGAGTGGATGAATTTGAAGTATTAGACCAAACAGGCGGCTTGGTTCATTTCCTCACAGGCCACGGCCCTTGTCTTGTGCGCTTACACAGGTTTAGCCTAAAACATTCACACTTGGGCTTGTGGTGAGAATGCCTCACCTGAACACATAGTGCTCTTCTGCGATCACTTAGGACATGTAAAACCGAGGTTAGGGAACCAAGACATAGGACAGTTAATATCTAGACAGAATTACTTTAACTTTATAAACAATGTATTAGTAATAATATTGGGTTTTTATGATATAACATGTGAAATCACAAAATGTACTATTTGCTATATAATAACAAATAACAGGTCTTTAGTTGAGACATAAGTAAATATCCTAGCATTTAGATACCGTCGAAGAATTATAATCAAGCAACGGATATCTTATGATATCATTTATGCCAAGAACAAAGTATAATTACATTTCATCTGCCTGGTGTTGTTCCCAGCTGGGCACACGTGGGAAAGGTTAGAACGTTATATATTTCTTTTGACAGGAGCATAGCAGTACCAAATTCTATTGCTTTTTAGCAATGTAATTTTAAGATCTAGCAACATTTATTATGATGAAGACACTTCTAGTAGGTTTCTAACTCTAGGTCAATGTACCTACCGTTTATGTGAAACCGGTCGGCTGTTTAATCCTATGTCTACATCTACATACACACCCGCAATCCACCATACGGTGCGTGGCGGAGGGTATCTCGCACCACAACCAGCATCTTCTCTCCCCGTTCCACTCCCAAACAGAACGAGGGTAAAATGACTGCCTATATGCCTCTGTACGAGCTCTAATCTCTCTTATCATTGTGGTCTTTCTGCGAAATATAAGTAGGCGGCAGTAAAGCTGTACTGCAGTCAGCCTCAAATGCGGGTTCTCTAAATTTCCTCAGTAGCGATTCACGAAAAGAACGCCTCCTTTCCTCCAGAGACTCCCACCCGAGTTCCTGAAGCATTTCCGTAACACTCGCGTGATGATCAAACCTACCAGCAACAAATCTACAGCCCGCCTCTGAATTGCTTCTATGTAGTCCCTCAATCCGACCTGATAGGGATTCTAAACACTCGAGCAGTACTCAAGAATAGGTCGTATTAGTGTTTTATAAGCGGTCTCCTTTACAGATGAACCACATCTTCCCAAAATTCTACCAATGAACCGAAGACGACTATCCGCCTTCCCCACAACTGCCATTACCTGCTTGTCCCACTTCATATCGCTCTCCAGTGTTTACGGCCAAATATTTAATCGATGCGACTGTGTCAAGCGCTGCACTACTAATGGAGTATTCAAACATTATGGGATTCTTTTTCCTATTCATCTGCATTAATTTACATTTATCTATATTTAGAGGTAGCTACCAATTTTTACACCAATCATAAATCCTGTCCGAGTCATCTTGTATCCTCCTACAGTCACTCAACAACGATACCTCCCCGTACACCACAGCATCACCAGCAAACTGCCGCAAAGCGCTATCCACCCTATCCAAAAGATCATTTATGTAGATAGAAAACGGCGGACATACTACACTTCCCTTGGGCACTCCAGATGATACTCTCACCTCCGATGAGCACTCACCATCGAGGACAACATACTGGGTTCTATTACTTAAGAAGTCTTCGAGCGACTCACATATTTGGGAACCAATCCCATGTGCTCATACCTTAGTTAGGAGTCTGCAGTGGGGCACCGCGTCAAACGCTTTTCGGAAGTCAAGGAATATGGCATCCATCTGATACCCTTCATCCATGGTTCGCAAGATACCATATGAAAAAAGGGCGAGTAGCGTTTCGCAAGAGCGATGCTTTCTAAAGCCGTGCTGGTGCATGGACAGCAACTTCTCTGTCTCAAGGAAATTCATTATATTCGAACTGAGAATATGTTCGAGAATCCTGCAGCAAACCGATGTTACGGATATTGGTCTATAATTTTGAGGATCCGTCCTCCTACCCTTCTTATATACAGGCGTCACCTGCCTTTTTTCCAGCCACTCGAGACTTTACATTGGGCAAGATATTCGCGATAAATGCAAGCTAAGTAAGGAGCCAATGCAGTAGAGTACTCTCTGTAAAACCGAATTGGAATCCCATCAGGACATGGCGATTTATTTATTTTCAACCCATTCAGCTGCTTCACAACCCCAGGAATGTCTATCACTATGTCCTCCACACGGGAATCTGTACGAGACTCAAACGGCGGTATGTTTGTACGATCCTCCTGCGTGAAAGATTTCTCAAATGCTAAACTAGTATGTTGAAACTGGTATACGGTTGCTGAGTAACAGCCACTTTCAAAACTGTATCACAACATTGTTTTCCTTGTCCGGTCACAACTGCATACTCATACCGGACGTAGTAATTGTCCTGGTGTACCGAGCTACACAGCCGTTTGCCTTGCCCGCTGCACGGAGTAAGATCTTGTGTCGATACTACCGGCCGCACCGCTCAGCCGACCGTTAAAGGAATTGCCTCCATAGGCGAGTAATTCCATTCCTACTACTGTCTCTATTGTTCGGGCAGAGCTGCGAATCTAATTAAGCGATTAAGCGTGGTGGGTGGAGGTTGCCGCCTCCAAACCAGACAATCGCGCTGCAGTCGGTTGCTACCGCCGCGTCGGCGCTCCTCGCTTACACCGTGCTCCGTGCTAGAGCAGCCTCCACTGCACTGCTGCGCGGCTGTCGCTTCCGGAAGGCGCTGCAGGTCTTACCGCAGGTCCAGAAATATTAATGACCATCGTCCCCGATCGATAAAACCCCCACCTCTCCAAGTCCCACCGCGAACCGTATAAAAAAGTTTTATTTCTCTCACCTCGGTGACGTCGATATCCTGAATATTCGTCATACGTATTGTCGGTTTTCTTCCTCTTTCAGCTTTCGTCCTACAGAAGGAGTAACAGCGCGGACTTTTTTTCTCTTTTAGCCTCCGGTTATCCAGCGCGCCAAGTACTCTTTCTCTCTTTCCCCTTCCTCCCTCCTAATTATTTCTTTTTCCTCTTGCCCTCTCCTCACACCGGTACCGCTTCGATTTCGTTCTCCTACAAAGCAGCTTTGGTCTTTTTTTTATGTTCCTCTCCTCGTGCCCGCAGCGCGTCAAAAATTAATGATGGCGCTTATTCATTCTCTCCTAATCGCTCGTCAGTCCGTGAAGAGTTTTGCCGGGGATATAAAAGCGAGAATGATTTCTTGTTTGTTTTTGCCCACCGTCCGTTGTTTTCTTCTTTTTTTGTCTCACTAAGTTACCTCTGCAGCAGACGTGCGTTAATCAAGATAAGATTGCCGTCATATTTATTATTTTGCAAGTACGACCTTTATAAATGCAATTTCTGACGTGTAGGAGGCAGTCGTTCTACAGTACCTGTGTACAAAAACTGCTTCCGTCCGAAAATGCAATGTCTCCGAAACATAATGCAGCAAACATTACCTTATCGAAACAGGGGCTATGAATTTCGTTTGCAAATACACCAAGTACTTTTGCTTCTATTAGGTTAGCCAGTATTAAATGATGACCTATCTAAGACTTTTCAAAATAATTAATTTAGCCAAAGCAACACTCACGCCAGAGAAACAGCGATAGGTTTTCGTCGTAGTCTAGTGTTATTTGTGATGTTATTTTCTAGGCTCTAAACTGGGAGATCATCAGCTTCCCGAGTCGTCTGTCACTGACTGTAGCCTTTTTTTCTTCCACATTGACTTATCGTCATTTAGGAAAACAGAATATGTTCCTCCAAGACGCTTCAAATAAATTTTAATGACGTTTGATACTATTCACTTAAGAGCTGATCACCAATGGCCTTCAAAAGTGAATTATACTCCAGTTAATCCATCTCAAAGGATCACAAAGAGACGTGTTCTAACCATCAAACTTTCTTCCCTCCTATTTTTGTGTTAGTCGTAGTGACGTTTTCAATGAATGACGCAATGTTGCATTATTTTCTTCAGAGTCGTCACCAAGCGGCAAGGCGCCTCAACTGGCGTGGCTTCCCCACGCGGCTACAAAACTGAGATATGAAAACACTTTGATGAGATACAACACTTTTTCAAAATTTTAATTTACTCCAGTCAAAATTACCGTGGTGGTTACATCACGTATTATTGTTTGAAAAGAAATCTACCTCGTGAATGTTCTTATTTATTTTATTGTTGCTGATTTTATCAAAATACAGCTCACTGCTGTAACATAAATACAATTACGTCCGCGCTCGTGTGACCTGAGCATCTCCCGGCGTACACAGCATCAGAAGTTATCGGTTATGAAAATTAATATGCAATGGATGAGGTAGCGTGAACTCTGTTGGTGAGAGCAGGATTCCACGGAGAATTTAAGCGAAAACCTCCACCTCTATTTGTTAGGTTACTTGCTAGTTCTATTTCAACTGATTCCTTAATAGCACCAACCCAGTAGCTGGAAGCGGATGCCAGAACCTCTGTGTTGTTATAATCCATAGGATGACCGGTGCCAAGCCTACGTTCTGCAATACCAGATTTGCTTACCCGTTCTCAGCGTATGAGACGCTTATGCTCAGTTCACCGTTCCTGTACAATCCTGATAGTCTGACCGAAATATAACCTGCCACAACTACAAGGGGTATGACAGACACGCCCCTTATGCAAACACAGACAATCGTTTACGGTACCTAAAAGGACATTAATCTTGGATGGTGGTCGATAAACACGTCCAATAGTGCTGGAAATTTTTCCTGCCTCAAGCAAAAATAGGCTCATACACAAGTGTATATATTCATTTTCAATGTGTGCAGATCACCTAATCATAAAAAGAAACATACATGAAACGACAAAATCGTCTGTTTCCCATGGGTCGTCTTTCACAGCACTCCTGAGCAATGTAATTACGTGGTGGGATGTCCTCTTCCCCGAAGGCAGGCTGGATTCCGTCATATCATACCATCGATAAGATCATCAAGCCAATCCTAGGCCAGATTATCGCACTCTTCAGTAGCGATTCAGCGTAAGTCACCAGAAAAAGGTCACTGTCGATGTCCGGAAACAGCTCGTTTTAATCAAACCTACACGTGTTTGATAGGGTTCAAGTCCGGGAACACTCGGGCCATTCCATTCTGGTGACCCTAGCATGCTGAAGATAAGTGTTCCTGTGAACATAATGATGAGCGTCCATCAAGATAAAATTATCATCAAAGTCTTGGCGATACGTCCCACTATTTGCAGCAAAGTCTCATCCCTGTACCGCAAAGCAGTGAGATTGCCCTCAATAATGACTTATGTTATACAGTTGTCCTGTATAATGCCACCCAGTATATCAGTCCACCACCACCTTCTTACAAAGGTAGTACACAGTGGTGGAGTTGTCCGGTATGATCGGGTTGTCTCAAACACTTTCTCTGCTATTATCAGTGTACGAACAGACCCGATTTTCGTCTGTAGATAACACACGACGTCAATCCAGAGACGTCAATTCTGGGTGATTTCTTGTCCATCTGTATCGGAGTCCATGGTTTGCCGTGTACGACGTGGTGGTCATCATGGCCGTCGCGAATGTAGATTCGCGTCATGTGATCGTCTCCTAATATTTTGGTGCGATACGTGACTACTTAGCCCACGGTTAGTTTGACTCAGAAGATGTAGTCGGCCTGTGCGGTGTAAATCCTCAACCTCTCTGTCAGCTGGAACTGATTTCAAGCCGGCACCACGTCACTTTAACTCCGGTGCATGCACCAAGCAACTCTCCTGTTTTAGAAGCCTTCTGTGTCCAGTTTTATGAAGCGGACCTGATCATTGGTCGCAGCTGTTCAAAATGGTTCAAATGGCTGTAAACACTATGGGACTTAACATCTGAGGTCATCAGTCCCCTAGACTTAGAACTACTTAAACCTAACTAACCTAAGGACATCACACACATCCATGCCCGAGACAGGATTCGAACCTGCGACCGTAGCAGCAACGCGCTTTCGGACTGAAGCGCCTAGAACCCCTCGGCCACAGCGGCCGGCGGTTGCAACTGTCTTTCGTGACATTACTGTTGTACACTCTACTGTTGCACAGATGCATCTGATGAGTAACAGTGTAATTCACTCGAAAGTGTATAGCACGTTCTCCCCGTAGGCAGCACTCATGGCAACTGTGTATATGTTAAAAATAACGTTAGGAGTGACCTCTCGATCGGTATCGGAAGAGTCACAGTAGCAACATACCGGCACCAAATATCGAGGTGATGCACACATTTCTTGATGTGTGTATTTTGCAACGATCCACACACACATCACACCCGCTACAAGCTGTGTCATCGATGACTATTTGCAAACTCCTTCCTTGGCCGGTACTTCACGACGTGAGTGAACTTGGAACGCTATGACCGTTCCTTCGATTTTGTGCGAGGTAAAGTTGCTCTGGCCATTGCTCCGCGTAGTTGTATGGAGGTCATTGAAACTTCGATAACAGTGCAGGCAGGGAATTCGCTCTCTTGTTCGAGCATAGAACCGAGCTGAAGTGCCTCCATTAGTTTTCCGTCTCTGCGGTGCATGGTAAGGGTTGTTTTGTGTGCCAAACCTGGTGTGGCTGTTTATAGGCAGCATGTGACATTCGAAAACTTTGCAAAAAAACGTTCAAATGTGTGTGAATTCCTAAGGAACCAAACTGCTTAGGTCATCGGTCTCTAGATTTACACACTACTTAAATTAACTTATGCTAAGAACAACACACACACACACACACACACACACTCACACACACACACACACACACACACACACACACACACATGCTCGAGGGAGGCCTCGAAACTTCGGTGGGAGGGGAAAACTTTGCACCTTTTCATATAGCGTTGCTGGTTCTCACTCCCTCAATACAGGCAATAAATGATTTGAACTCTCAAAACCCTCTTTCCTTGAGTAGCTAGCTGACACGTATTTCCACTCATCCTTGCCCCACACCTCATCGTCTGCTCACTCAGCAATTTAGTTGTGCCAACAGATTTGATCTAAGGAACTTCGTTCCTTTTTTAAAGATTTAACACACAGCCAGAGATGCGTACGAGACGACCAACAGTTTTTAACAGCGTCAACGTGCAGCCTCACTTAAAAGACGTGATATTGTTACCGTTTTAACACCTTAAAATTATCGTTGTACAATTTCACATAAGATTTTGGGCTGAAGAACGGAAAATGTACCACTGCCAAATGAAAACGAGACAGATAGAAATAAAGTAACTGGATTGTTTATTATTTCAAAAATAATAGCCGTAACCCATTTATCCTACTTCGAGACAAGATGGTCAATGCCTTCATGAAAAAATGTTGCGGTACCCTAAAGAAACTTGATTGTACGCAGGGGTGCACCTATTCGTCAGAAGCAAATTGATAGTCGCGAATGTCTTTCTTCCAGAACCGTGGTAATTGCATGGCGAGAGATGGGGGACTGTATGGGTGTGCAAGGATTTGTTAGCGAAACTCTTGCAACTTAGTCGAACCTGTGGGTGGGGATTATTCTGCAACTTAATGATGGGTTCTGTCAGCTTTCCTCGTTGTTAGGTCCTGACAGTGCATTTAATGGGGAAACATCGGCGCCTCAAAATCGCCAATAACGTTTTTGATGTAAGGACTGGACCCCAGGGTTTTGGACTGTCATTCACCATTTATTGTACACAAAATGATTTATTCACGCAGAGTTTCAGAGTTAAAGCAAACAGTGAACGTTACGTAACAATATAAAGGTTCGCTAAACTCAAACAAAGTTTACCATTTTACAACAACAGTTCGACAATACAAAGCTTTCGGATAGGAAAGCAACATTTTAAATTAAAGGAACTTCAAAGAGATCAGTAAGTAGCACTTCACTTAACACGAACCAACTACGAACACTTTTAGCAATAAACAAAGGTTCGAACGAATGACGACAATTTCCAAAATTTATTTACAACAAATAACAAACCCCAAGGGGCTGCAACCATACTAATAATAATTTATCCTCGAAAGAACAAGACATCACTATGAAAATGTCGTTTCCTTTCTCACATTGTCCAGGAAAATCGTTCTGAACTGGAAAGCATATCGTTGTGAACTGGAAAACAAATGTACGTGACAACAGTGGAAGCCTAAGGATCCACTGGCACAGAAAAAATCCAAAGCTTCCGGTAAATCTTGAAGATCTCTCTTTCTTAACAGCAATTACCCACTGCTCGTTAGTTTTCTGGAACATGGCTTCACAATAGGCGCACAGCGGCACGTGAACACTTTGCGAAAATTAGTCACTGTGGGTATTTATTGTTTTACCCTCTCTCAGTACTGGCATTTAAGCTGTAGCAGGAAGCACTATGCACTGTCTATCAGAGGTCATATTCGATAGCCTTTGTTATTCCAGCAGATATTTTATGGGGAGTTATGGGTGCTAACTCTGTATAGGATAAGCAATGATTGTAAGACAGATTTTTTATTGGATATTTGGGGATTAGCATGATTACACACAAGGTCTAGTGATAGCGTCCTTGATTAGTAATCAAAAGTTCCTCGATCCCGGGCTCGAATCCTGCCACGGCTTAAAGTCTGAATAAAAATCATCTGCAATGGCAGCCGAAGACCTCCGGCATGACGTCACCCTTATTCTGCAGACGGCCTTTTCAACGAGAGCGGAGGATGTTGCCCTTGAGATAGGAAACTACCCCTAGAAGCGGAAGAATCAGCAATAATCAACGGTCTGAGGAGACAGAACGTAGTGGAAACACTGCGAGTAGCCAAAAAGTTTATCCACCGAACATGTAGCTTGTAACTGAAATGACATGGTGGTCTCTCCACTGGCAAACGATTCTGGACCAGTGCTCCATTCGGAACGCCGGGAAGGACCTGCCAAGGGAGAGGTGACCATGAGAAAGACATTCAAACACCAACGAATGGATAACGATAGCCTTTGTTATTCCAGCAGATATTTTATGGGGAGTTATGGGTGCTAACTCTGTATAGGATAAGCAATGATTGTAAGACAGATTTTTTATTGGATATTTGTTGATTAGCATGATTACACACAAGGTCTAGTGATAGCGTCCTTGATTAGTAATCAAAAGTTCCTCGATCCCGGGCTCGAATCCTGCCACGGCATAAAGTCTGAATAAAAATCATCTGCAATGGCAGCCGAAGACCTCCGACATGACGTCACCCTTATTCTGCAGACGGCCTTTTCAACGAGAGCGGAGGATGTTGCCCTTGAGATAGGAAACTACCCCTAGAAGCGGAAGAATCAGCAATAATCAACGGTCTGAGGAGACAGAACGTAGTGGAAACACTGCGAGTAGCCAAAAAGTTTATCCACCGAACATGTAGCTTGTAACTGAAATGACATGGTGGTCTCTCCACTGGCAAACGATTCTGGACCAGTGCTCCATGCGGAACGCCGGGAAGGACCTGCCAAGGGAGAGGTGACCATGAGAAAGACATTCAAACACCAACGAATGGATAACGAGTCGGGGTGTGGAATATCAGAAGTTTGAACGTGATAGGGAAGCTAGAAAATCTGAACAGGAAAATACTAAGACCCATTCTAGATATAGAGTGAGTCATTGAAATGAAACGTGAAACAAGATGAGGATTTCTGGTCAGAGGAGTATAGGGCAGCAGCAGCAGAAAATGGTATAACGGGAGTATGATTCGTTATGAATAGGAAGGTAGGGCAGGGGGTCAATTACTGTCAACAGTTGAGTGATAGGGTTACCCCCACAAGACTCCACGGCAAACCAACACCGACAACCGCAGTTCAGGTCGACATGCCGACGTCGCAAGCTGAAGATGAAGAGATAGAGAACATATTTGAGGATATTTAAATGGTATTAAAAATACTAAAATGTAAAACGAAACTCATTCCCCATTATCACAATTTCATCAATCTGCAGCCATATATGGTGTCACTATAAGCGTTTATTTACGGTAGCTCAGACGTTCGCCTACCAGTTTTGGGTCCCTTTTGTGTTCCAGTTCATCACGGGAAAACCTCACCGTCCCCTACTGCTACTTTAAATTCAGTGATTTAGTTAAGTAGCATGCCGTAACACATCGTCCCAAACGGAGCTGATATGCGAGATTCGTGTGTATCTCTCCCGCTGTCCGTAGATTCGGGGCTTAAGACACGGCAAGCCATGTTAAATTCTGCATCCTAAGTATTCACACAATAATGATTATAGCGAACCTGTTGGGAGAGAATCTTAATTTACTTAAAACATGAGCAAATAACGAAAAGTGCTATTCAGAACTCCGCGGCAGAGAACCCCGCCGGCGTTTTCGCGGTCCGCTTTTATGTGCTCAGAATAGAGCATAAAAATTCCGCTCGTGCTTAGCACGCCCGACAACGCCGGTCATTTTAATTCAGCGCGCGTAATCCCACACACTAGATCCAGGTACTCGCGTCGCGGAACATATTAAGTTCTCTTCTCTCGGGTTAAAAACGCGCAAGAAAAAACTGCGATTTAAAATTCCGGGACGGAACGAATTGCGAGGTTTTTCTCTCCGTCCTTCTCTCACGTGGATAGCGCAGGTGGCAGACAGCGGCTCTGAAAAGTAAATTAAGACAAGCAAATACAAGCGCGTGCCGGCTGATCCTCGAGGGACGAGTCGGTGCTTTTGGGAAAAGGGAAGGCGCAAAAAAATTAAGCTCTCTTTACGGGTGCTTCTTGTATTTTTTTTCCTCGCACTCACTACGTTTCACTGTTTGCTGGCGTGGAAGACGTACAACTCCAATCAGCTAATGGAGCCGGGCCGGTGAGACCTGTACGAAATCCCGCGAGGAGAGAGACACTGCGATCGCCGCGTCGTCTTCGCGGCAGCTCTTTGATCAGCACATTCTGCGTCGCCGGGGACCAGCACGGAGCGTAATTATTCGCGGGAATTACCCGACGCCGAAACCTGCTGGAAAAACTGCGACAGCCTCCTACCGGGTCCCGTGGAGCCACGCGTTGTTCAGAAAAAAGTAACGCAGCCCAGCCACTAACCTCACCTACATACACTATTGGCCATTAAAATTGCTACACCACGAAGATGACGTGCTACAGACGCGAAATTTAACCGACAGGTAGAAGATGCTGTGTATGCAAATGATTAGCTTTTCAGAGCATTCACACAAGGTTGGCTCCGGTGGCGAAACCTACAACTTGCTGACATGAGAAAGGTTTCCAACCGATTTCTTATACACAAACAGCAGTTGACTGGCGTTGCCTTGTGAAACGTTGTTGTGATGCCTCGTGTAAGGAGGAGAAATGCGTAACATCACCTTTCCGACTTTGTTAAAGGTCGGATTTTAGCCTATCGCGATTGCGGTTTATCGTATCGCGACATAGCTGCTCGCGTTGGTCGAGATCCAGTGACTGTTAGCAGAATATGGAATCGGTGGGTTCAGGAGAGTAATACGGAACGCCGTGCTGAATCTCAACGGCCTCGTATCACTAGCAGTCGCGAACACAGGCATCTTATCCGCACGGCTATAACGGATCGTGCAGCCACGTCTCGATCCCTGAGTCAACAGATGGGGACGTTTGCAAGACAACAACCATCTGCACGAACAGTTCGACGACGTTTGAGGCAGCATGGACTATCAGCTCGGAGACCATGGCTGCGGTCACCCTTGACGCTGCATCACAGACAGGAGCGCCTGCGACGGTGTACTCAACGACGAACCTGGGTGCACGAATGGCAAAACGTCATTTTTCAGATGAATCCAGGTTCTGTTTACAGCATCATGATGGTCGCATCCGTGTTTGGTGACATCGCGGTGAACGTACATTGCAAGCGTGTATTCGTCATCGCTATACTGGCGTATCACCCGGCGTAATGGTATGGCGTGCCATTGGTTACACGTCTCGGTCACCTCTTGTTCGCATTGATGGCACTTTGAACTGTGGACGTTACATTTCAGATGCGTTACGACCTTCATTTCATCCCTGCTTCATTTCAGCAGCATAATGCACGACCGCATGTTGCAGGTCCTGTACGGGCCTTTCTCGATATAGAGAATGTTCGACTATTGCCCTGGACCGCACATTCCCCAGATCTCTCACCAATTGAGAACGTCTGGTCAATGGTGGCCGAGCAACTGGGACGTCACAATACGCCAGTCACTACTCTTGATGAATTGTGGTATCGCGTTGAAGCTGCATGGGCAGCTGTACGTGTATACGCAATCCAAGCTCTGTTTGACTCAATGCCCAGGCGTATCAAGGCCGTTATTACAGCCAGAGGTGGTTGTTCTGGGTACTCATATCTCAGGATCTATGCACCCAAATTGCGTGAAAATGTAATCACATGTCAGTTCTAGTATAATATATTTGTCCAATGAATACCCGTTTATCATCTGCCTTTCATCCTGGTGTAGAAATTTTAATGGCCAGTAGTGTATTTTTGCGGTACAATGACCTCCCACTATCTGAAGTGTTCTGAAGTTTTGGCACATCAATGTAGTGTTGCATCCGACTTAAGAGTACATTCCCCTGTCAGCCTGTAAAATAAGCGACATATATCACTGCCTTGGGAAACATGTGGCTGCTTCTGTGTCGGCAGCGCTGTGTAGCGCTTTGCATAGGATCTCTGACTGCGCTTTCTTCGTAAGAGACTCTATGGCAGGTTGGACTCGTTGTTGGAAGTTAATCGCCAGTACTGTTGGGCAGTTGGAAGTTAGTCGCCAACAGTGATGGATGTTAAATGTGAGAAGTTAGCGTTGATGGAGGATAGAGTTCTGAAGCGTTAGCGTATGCTAACAATCTGGAAGTATCCGACTTGGAGACTGAAAATTATTCATGATTGTATACCTTTGTACTGGATGTCAACGACGATTTATATTCGTGTTTGAACTGGATGTCATTATTAAGGTAAAAAATGCATTATTTGGTTTGCAACAAAATCTTTCTTTTGCTAACCACATGACTATTAGTAGTTGGTGGCTTTAGTAGTTAGAATCTTTTATTTATCTGGCAGTATTGACGCTTGCTGTATTGCAGTAGTTAACGTAATGAAGATTTTTGTGTGGTAAGTGTTTAATGAAATTTATAGATTATTGTTAAGATGTCTTTTTAGTCAGGGCCATTCTTTTGAATTAATTGTTTGAAGTCAGGTTGTGATTTTTTTGAGCACTCAAATTGCCTTGCGCTAGAATATTGCTGGCCAGTATTAACATGATACGAAAAAAGTAAAGAGAAAGTAGGCTCAGTACGTTCAGTCTTACTCAGCTGTTTCAGAATCAAATAACTTAGAAGTTTCATCTTCTCAGTCATTCAGCAATTTAAGTACAGATTCACTCAGTTAAATAAAGAAGTTTCAACCACTAATGAAACAATCAACGTAAATTTTTTTTCCACATTGTCTTTGGGCCCTTGGACAAAATTTTATTATTTTTTACGAAATTTATTCGTCCTCAAGGGCTCCCTCAGAGGAGTTAAGGTTATTCTATCCAGGACGGAAGTCCTGCAGTCTTAAAAGCTTATCCGAAATCAAAATACAAACAATTTTCTTAATCTATAGCATACTGCGTGCAGATTAATAACATATTTTCTTCAAATTTGAAAAAAAGCTAACGTTTGAAACAAAAATTAATTTTGTGGTGTATTTTTGGTCACTTTTTAAAAAAAAAAACTAATAAATATATTTAAATAAAACACATATCTTATTACTCCTTGGGGACGCGCTCGAGGAATAATTCAGCCGAATTCCAGATAGATTATTAACATGCCCGCAAACCATTTCATCAGTTTGAGACTTACTGTGTTTCAAACTGACGATATGGATTGCAGGCGCACTAATAAAGATATCTTTCGGATACGTAGCTGAATTACTACTCGGCCATGACTGCAAGGAGTAATAGGCAATCTTTAATTTTAATTTATTCATTTATTATTGCAGAAAATGTACCAAAAAACACTTGAACAAAACTACATCTCTGTTTAAAACGACAGCCATTTTAATATCTTTTTCAAATTTCAAAAAACTGTGCTGTTTGCGCAGTATCCTATAGATTAAGAAAACAGGTGGTATTTCGATACTCCCGTTTCAGATAAGATTTACATGACGCAGGGCTTTCATCATGGACATCCTCATACTGGAAAGAGAAACTTTAACTTCGCGGAAGGGGAAAGATGACTAAATTTCCTTAATAAATTTGAAAATGTTGTGCAAGAATCAATAAATAAAGTTAAAAACGATTTACATCAATTTCCTCTTTTGTTTTTTCCGAAGAAAATCGTAAATGTCGTTTATATTGTAGGCTAATTGAGGGAAATGGATCCTTAATGTGTGGTTTGTTTTATTTGATTTTTTACTGTGTGTCGTTGTATTTGCTTTCTGTGGACGGTTCAGCATAAGTAGGTTTTATTTTTGGTGTCGTCTCAGTGGATAACGGGGCGAGGCCCAGTGTATCGCCAGATCGAGCGAGGTTGCGAGTATCTGGTCAATGATGTTGGTTATCGAAGGCCATTGCGATTTCGGAGCGCACCCGCATTGTCCATAGGGAACTCTTTTTTTAACAAGCAGTAATATAAAAATATACTGCCCAACAGCTGAGTGGACGATGCGACAGACCCTCAGGCGGGGGACCCTGGTTTGATTCCCGGTACTACCAGGGATCTTTCCTTGGTAGAAGAACCGGACCGGGGTGCACTCAGCCTCGTGATGCCAACTGGTGAGCTACCTGATTAAGAGGTAGCATCTCCACGGTCCAAACATCTACAACGGTCAGCAGTGCATTACGCTGTTCCTGTGCCACTTCCCATGACGAATGACTGAGGATAACACTTACTACCAAGTGGTCTTCAGGGCATGATCGTGGATTTTTCTTTCCTTCTTCACGACAAAGAGCTACTTTAATGTCTCGTTATACTCTGTACACAGTAGGTAGAGGTGTCTAAGCAGCTGTCCAGAGCAGTCCCCTTTCAAAGAAAGAGAGTTAAATAAAATCTCGATTGCATTTCCAGTTATTGATTCGCACTGCTTAAGTAAGCAAGACTTCAGAGGTAACCAGCAGACACGATACTATAAATAAGATAATTAAAATGTCAGTGAAATAAATCTGCTAATTTAAGCATTAAAGTCATTTATTCCAACGATAGCTTGCCCAAGCAGAGGAATATCGAATTGGGGAGGGGGCAGGTGGAGCTGTCTTCATGATCACCAATCAGTTAATTTACACTGAAGATCCAAAGAAGCTGGTACACCTGACCTATATCACGTAGGGCTCATGCGAGCACGCAGAAGCGCCGCAACACGACGTGGCATGGACTTGACTGATGTCTGAAATAGTGCTGAAGGGAACGGACACCATGAATCCTGCAGGGCTGAGCGCAAATTCCAAAGAGTACGTGGGGGTGGAGTTCTCTTCCGACAAGCTCGTTGCAAGGCATCCCAGATACGCTGAATAATGTTCATATTAGTGGAGTTTGGTGGCCAGCGGATGTGGTTACGCTCAGGAGAGTGTTTGTGGAACCACTCTGTAGCAACTCTGTGGGCGGTTGCATTTTCCTAGAATTGCCCAATTCCATCGGAGTACACAATGGACATGAATGGAAGCAGGTGATCAGACGGGATGCTTACGTTCATGTCAACTGTCGGAGTCGTATCTAGACGTATCAGGAGTCCCATATCACTCTAACTGCACACGTTCCACACCATTACAGAACCTCCTCCAGCTTGAACAGTAACCTGCTGACATGCAGGGTCCGTGGATTCATGAGGTTGTCTCTGTACCCGTAGACGTCCATCCGCTCGATACAATTTGAAGCGAGAATCGTCCGACCAGTCAACATGTTTCCAGTCATCAACAGTCCAATGTTAGTGTTGACGGCCCGGGTGAGGCGTAAAGTTCTGTGTCGTGCAGTCATCAAGGGTACACAAGTGGGCGTTCGGCTCCGAAAGCCCGTATCGATGATGTTTCGTTGAATAGTTAGCACGCTGACACTTTTTGATGGCCCAGCTGTGATATCTGCAGCAATTTGTGGAAGGGTTGCACTTTTATAATGTTAAACGATTGTCTTCAGTCGTCGTCGGTCCCGCTCTTGCAGGATCTTTTCCTGGCCGTAGCGATGTCGGAGATTTGGTGTTTTACAGGATTCCTGTTATTCGCGGTACGCTCGTAAAACGGCCGTACGGGAAAATCCCTAGTTCATCGCTGCGTCGGGGATGCTGTGTTCCATCGCTCGTACGCCGACTATAACACCACGCCAAAACTCAAATCTTGATAACCTGCCATTGTAGCAGCAGTAACCGATCTAACAAAGGTGCCAGGCACTTATCTTTTATAGGCTTTTCCGACGGCAGTACCGTATTCTGCCCGTTTACAGATCTCTGTATTTTAATACACATGCCTGTACCAGTTCCTTTGGCGCTTCATTGTAGAAAATACCCAGTTCGAAGAAAATCGGCAGAATTTCAGCCGTTAGTTTCAAATTGAAGCCACAGTTACGACGACATGTACTAACACTGATCCCCGCCGTTGTTCGGAGAACTGGCGTCATTATATGGTAGTCCCCCTGAGCGCTTTAATCCCGAGTTGCTTCCTCGACGAAAGGCAGTGGGATCGCTTTTATTTGCCACACCCAGCCAAGTTCTTTACAGAGGCCTTCTTCCGTCGAAGGACACACACACTCACAGCTGTGCTGCGTCTAACGTTACATAACTCCTCAGAGACGATGTTTCAGCTCCATTACATTGGGACTGTTAGTTGAATTCACTTCGTGACAAATAGAAGTTGCCGTAATTTCGCGATAAACATGTCGACTTCTAGCATCTTGGAATCATCCACGTGTAGATTCAGTCAGCAACTTCGTTTGCGAATAAGATGGAAATACGCTGTTTGCGTTTCGACCAATCAGCATTCAGGTTACACCCATGTTAAGTTTTGTCTCGTTGCCACTTTCTAGTGTTTAGCTGTTCGTATTACGCGCTTCCTCACGGCTAACTTCTTTCGTTCGCGATTCTGATAGAATGATATATGTATGTTTCTTCCGACTATCGCTAGCTGTAGGGACTGAACTACTTATAGTTGTTTTGCGTACATTTAGTTTGAATCTCAGCAAGCCAGTGGCCTGAAATATAGCCCATAATTGTGGGCCTGGCTAAATCCTAGTCTTCGTGACAAGACTGCCTGGCATTTGTGTGGTGTTATGTAGAATAGACTTGCTTTAATCACAGTTCTCTGTCTGTTTCTGGTCTGTAATTCTCCCCTCATCCCCTTCATTAATCAGGTCATATTTCTTGAAAAAATAATTCCATGATGTAGGAAAAGTAGTCTCATGTCTCCATGGTTCAGGGAAAGGAAGATTAGTAGGTGAGGTAGTTGTTGTCTGCTGGCAGTGGAAACAGAGACAGACAGAATCTCTCATTTACAAGCGGCCAAGCATCTGCAGAATTAATAACAGACGCACCAAGTCTACAGAGGGATTTGTAACAAAAAGAACAGTTACACAGGATGAATCACCTAAAAGGTTCAACGCAAATATTGCGGAAATGGAATGTACTATTGAAGTGAACTTTTCGCCGAATGGGTTTGTAGTCAGGGGCTCGAATTGGTTCAAATGGCTCTGAGCACTATGGGACTTAACATCTATGGTCATCAGTCCCCTAGAACTTAGAACTACTTAAACCTAACTAACCTAAGGACATCACACAACACCCAGTCATCACGAGGCAGAGAAGGGGCTCGAATTGTTAGCCAATCGACAGGCTGTAATAATAGTTAGAAAGGGTCTCTTATGTGATATCATACACTTTCTAAAATGAGAAAGTGCCAGTTGACATTAACAAATGAAAGGTAGGGTAAATTAGAATGTCAGAGGTATTTGTTGCAGGATTCTAGTGTGAGTTGTTTACGAGATATCGTATTTTTAAAAGTCTCCACACTGACATTTGTACAATACCTGTAGTAGCTCTCACGAAATAACAACACAAGTGTGTATAATAGTTATGTGGATTCTTACGAGACAGTTGATTATCACAGCAGTGTTCAAAATGACCACTGGCAGCGGAAGTACTCTTCCAGTCTGGTATGGAACAACTGCTGCACAGGTGCTAGCATTTCAGCGGAGATGTCCGAGCAGGTTTCAGTTAAGGGTCGTTGTATATCATCGGGAGTAGTAGGTATGCCCTCGTGCTTGCCTCACAGGGAAAAGTCTGAAGATGTCGAATCCGGTGAACGGGCCGGCGAAGGTATAAGTCCTCTGAATCTAATCCGACGATTTGGGATTAATTTGTGAAGACATGCTGTAGTACTTCGTTAGCTGTGGGCTGGACGGGTGTCATGTTGGTAGCGCAGGTTCCTCCCACTCTGCAGGGGAACGTCTTCTAACATCTGTGGAAGATTATTTTTAGAAGGCTGTGATACTTGAGCGCGTTCAGTGTTCCGACTATGAAAAACGGAATTATGAGCTGATGGATCATTATCCCACATCACACGTTTACATTCCATGGAATGTCAACGGGGATTGCCAACAGATCAATAGTGCATGTTTTGGCGGTTTACCTGTCCATGACTGATAAATGTGGCTTCATCACTAAATAAGATACATGGTACATTTGGAGTATCCTGTCTCCCACACAGCTCTTGGAGGAGAGACATGTGATACAGATGGAACCTAGATAGATGGGCGCCAAGCAGCCAGTGGCCTCCCTCCCTCCCTCCCTCCCTCCCTCCCTCCCTCCCTCCTCTGCCAGCCTACCTAAGACACTTGCCTGATCCATGGGACTTCCTAGTGCGATTGATCGGGAGCCAACATGCGGATCAACCGTAACAGCAGCAAGAACATTAATTTCTCCCTGTTCTGTTGTCACCTCTTTCCCTCTATTACGTTGTCTAGATGTCACACTACTATTTTCACGTAACTGTTTGAAGAGGTTGATAAACAGTTGCCGAAATGGTTGACGTCTATTGGGATACATTGCCGCGTACACTCTACAAGAACGAAGTGCTTTCCTCCTACACTCCCCATACATCACGAGCATGTCGGCATTTTCTGCATTGGAAAACCTCATCGTCTACTCACGACCCATTGCTTGAACTGTCACACACCGACCACTAGCAAGCCACAATCCACTAAAGGGACACTCATGTACACTGCTAGCAAACATGACAACATCGTACCTAGCAATTACGCAGACTGAATGGCAAAAATGAGTTTCGGTGTGTAAATTTCTGAAAATACGATGTTTCTAAACGACTCGTATTAGAATCCTGCATCAAGCTCCACTGTCATTCTAATTTAGCCTACTTTTAATTTGTTAATATCAGAAGGCATTGTTCCATTCAAAAAGTATTTCTTTGCACATAAATGCACTTTCTAAGTACTATTACAATCCGTTTATTGGCTGACTACAAATCCATCCTTTGAAAACTGCACATCAATATCACTTTCCACTGCCGCAATATTTTCGATGCAAATCTTAGGTGATTCGTTCTGTGTATAAGTACTGCTGCGAGAAATCGTGACAATATTGTCGATCTAAGACAATGTTACAGCTGGAACAATAGCTAATTTTAAATAGAAAACAAATAACGCTTTTTGCAAATGAAAGCGTGATCCTATTTCACAGACTTTTTCAAAAATTTCGGCTTTGTCTGCTCCTCTTTTCGCTGCATGATTCTGCGATAGTGTGGCGACGATTACACGTGATGCTGCTATTTAACGATTCTACGTTGAAAGCAGTGTACCCAGATCCATAAAAATCTGTTCTGTGTTATACTACAATTTCCTTACTATCGAAACTGTCTTCGGGATGTTCATGTGCAGGGTTTCATATTCAGAGTGTGCACTATCTGAAAAACGTGACACTGATTATTGGCCACGAGATATTACACTGTGTGGCACATACGATAGAGTTTCTAATCGTTGTGAGGGACGACGCATTTCATAGATTAAACATAATCTTCGTAATGGCAAACCTGATAGCGCACCTGATAATGTGCACACACGCTGTTTCACCAGCGACGCACCAATTCGTGTCCATTACTTCATTCAGGTATAAAAGCACAGCCACTGTTCACTGATTCCTTCATGGTAATTGCTGTCTTTCTACAGTTCACAATGATACGGGCACATTTAAATGCGTGACATCTGTCCTCACACACGAAAGCCAATCTGCTCACCATGCCGTTACGTTAATGACAATCGTCTGTGTCGTTACCGACATAACCTCTCGACTGTTCAGTTACGACAGTCGAAAAAGGCTCCATTACAGATAAAAATACTACAATATAAATTTTAGTGTCTATGTTAAATTACACACTATGAGATCAAAAGTATACGGACACCCACAAAAACATACGTTTTTCATATTAGGTTCATTGTGCTGCCACCTACTTCCAGGTAATCCACATCAGCGTCCTCAGTAGTCATTATACATCGTCAGAGAGCAGAATGGGGAGCTCCGCGGAATTCACGGACTTCGAGCATGGTCAGGTAATTGGGTGTCGTGTCATACGCCTGTACGCGTGATTTCCACACTCCAAAACATCCCTAGGTCCACTGTTTCCGATGTGATAGTGAAGTCGAAATGTGAAGGGACACGTACAGCACAAA
The DNA here is from genome assembly GCF_021461385.2 of Schistocerca piceifrons. NCBI lineage: Eukaryota > Metazoa > Arthropoda > Insecta > Orthoptera > Acrididae > Schistocerca > Schistocerca piceifrons. The sequence goes on along the minus strand of NC_060144.1, from coordinate 364,381,251 downwards.
AGTGTACAGGTCGACCTCGTGTTTTGAGTGACTGATACCGCCGATTGTTGAAGAGGGTCGTAATGTGTAATAGGGAGACATCTGTAGAGACCATCACATAGGAATTGCAAACTGCATCAGGATCCACTGCAAGTACTATGATAGTTAGGCGGGAAGTATGAGAACTTGGATTTCATGGTAGAGCGGCTGCTGATAAGCCACACGTCACAGCGCTAAATGCCAAACGACGCCTCGCTTGGTATAAGAAACGTAAGCACTGGGCGATTGAACAGTGGTAAAACGTTGTGTGGAGTGACGAATCACGGTTCACAATGTAGCAGTGTGTGGGTATGGCGAATGCCCGCTGAACGTCATTTGCCAGCGTGTGTAGTGCCAACAGTAAAATTCGGAGGCTGTTGTTTTGCGTAGCGCTATCACAGAACAGGCCTACACTGATGTTTTGAGCACCTTCTTGCTTCTCACTATTGAAGAGCATCTTTAAACACGATCGAGCACCTGTTCTTAATGCACGGCCTGTGGCTGAGTGGTTACGCGACAATATCATCACTGTAATGGACTGGCCTGCACAGAGTCGTGACCTAAATTGTAGGATGTTTTGGACAGCCGACTTCGTGCCAGGTCTCACCGAGCTACATCGATACCTCTCCTCAGTGCAGCACTCCGCGAATAACGTGCTACCATTCCCCTAGAAACCTTTCAGGATTGAACGTGTGCCTGCGAGAGAGGAACCTGTCATCAAGGCTAAGAGTGGGCCAACATCATATTGAATTCCATCTTTACCGATAGATGGCGCCAGGAATCGATCCTCAGCAAAGTGGTCCCATATTGCCCTCTTGGTTGATGGGGAGTTCTTGTAGTAGGGCGTTCCATTTTTCCACCATCGCGATTGAAAACTGCTGGATGGTAGTTGGTGGCATTTGAAAGTTCTGTAGTTCCTCGCCCCAAAGCATCCCACTCCTGCTGGATTGGATTTAAGGCGGGGAACGGGCACTCCAGTCGATTCACGAAGAGCTATTCGACGCTGTCATCCAGTTTCATCCAAAAAATAAACTCAGATTCGAAAGCGGCCCTTAAAAGACACACATGGGGAAGGAGTGCAGTGTCACAATATCCTTGACTGGTGAGTGTACCGTGATCAAATATTTATAGGGCAGTACGCCCATGCAGCGTTATGGTTCCCCACACAATAACACCGGAACCATCAGAACGAACTGTTTTGTCTGTGATGAATGTTCACTCATATGGAAAGAGGTGGGAACATGTAAAAATATTTGTAGTTAGTGCAATGAATGGCAGCTAGCTCTAAATGTGGAAAAATGTGAGGTAATGCGGATGAGCAGGCAGAATGTAATGTTTGGTAAAGGTACTACTAGAGTCCTCCTTGAAAACGTCAAGTCTATTAAATATCTTTGTGTAAGATTGCAAAGCGATATGAAATGGAACGATCATGTGAGAACTATGTAAGGCGAATTGCCGACTTCGTGTTTCTGGGAGAATTTTGGGAAAGAGTTATTCACCTTTAAAGGAGACCGCATAGGACGCTGGTGTGACCTTGAGTGTTTGGTATCTGTACCAGATGGGACTGAAAGAAGATGTCGAAGAATTCAGAGGCGGGCTGCTATATTTGTTACCGGTAGGTTCGAATAACACGTAAGTCTTACGAAGATGCTTCGGGAAATCAAATGGGAATTCCTGGAATCAGGGCGATGTTCTTTTCGAGAAAAACTATTGAGAAAATTTAGAGAACCGGCATTTGAAGTTGACTACCGAACGGTTCCACGACGGCAAACAAGTAGTGCTCATCAGGACCACGAAGATAAGATTCGAGAAATTAGGACTCATACGAAGGCAAATAGTCGTTTCTTCATCGCCCTATTTGCGAATGGAGCAGGAGAGGAAATGACTGGTAGTGGTGCAGCATAGCCTCCGCCATGCACTGTGCGGTAGCTTGTGGAGTATCTGTGTAAGTGTATATATAAATGTAGGACGTTGTCGAACGTGATCTAGGTGAAGTATCTCTAGGAACAATTTCTTTGAACCAGCTGTTGGAACGAGAGTAAATTCAGCGGATGGCCTGACCAGCCCGTCCCCCGCCTTAAATCCCATCGGGCATGAGTGGAACGTGTAGGTTGAGCGTACTGAAGCTTGTAAGCATGATCCAAAGACCGTCCATCAGCTGTCAACCGTGCCGTGGAGGAATGGAACGTACTAAGACAAGAGCCTCCTAACAAACTTCTGGTCAGCATGGGAGCACGTTGTGGAGCTAGCAATGCTGTCCGTGGTGATCAAACACGCTGTTATACACCATTTCCCGCCTTCTTTTAATTTCGAGGGAACCAGCATCAGTCGGTGTGAGATCAGTGTAATTATTCTCTTAATATAAAAGTGTCATTTCTTTTCGTCTCATTGCGTATTTATTTCAGTTATCTTCTATGTACTGTACTGTACCGTGTGGATGGTCCAAGTCCCTCTTGTCAGTGACACATCACATGAATGTTGCTTTCGTCCTCAAGTGCTGCACACTAATGTGTAATGACTAAGGAAAGTAATAAAAGGAGAAATTTTTTTTCATTTGCTCTAGAGCAGTACACTTACATCTTGTGTTTTAACAACTGATTGTAACAGCCAAGGATTTAACACGATCGTTGCAGATGGACACTTGAGGCACATGTTTCGAATGTCCTTCCACTCAGCTTGCATCTTATACAACTGTGTTCCTGACGGGGAAGATATTGGAGGCTCCTAGTTCTATTGATTGATGTGATGCTGAGTGCAGTGAAGATCGATATCAGTTTAATAGGTTACTTGGCTATTGGCAATAAGTATTTGAATACTCTTATGGGATATTATGGGATATCAAGATACTGTTTATGTACCGTAGCTATTCATGATGAATTTGTTCCACTCGTCATCATGATTGTTTGGTGAAAAACGTCAAACGCTGCTGAAGTAGAGTAACTTTTTCATTCTTAGACTGAAAGCTATATGATACCATTGTGCACAGCGGTCATTGAATACAGACAATGGAGAATCGGTTTATTACACCAGATCCAGATTTCATGTATACTATACTCATCTTCAGTGCATGCAACAACAGGTGAAATTAGGGCAGAGTGTCACGTATTAAATAATATTGGTTGATGGAGATCATAAGGAGTCTAGCATGGACGCTCCTGTATGCCTACATCAACCAACATTATTTACTACTGTTATAATATGACTGAAGACGACTATGTAATATCTGAAATCTAGGTTTTCTGAAACAAAACTTCAGATTTCGCTGTCGGTTGCTGCTCATTTGTCCACTGTCTACCTTCTTTGCTTACAACTTGATCTTCCACTACAGACATCCTTCTCTATTAGTGCTCACCTTCAGACAAACACTATTCCTTCGTATTGGCAGTTCTAGAGTCTGCGTTCTCGAAAACCACCTAATCAGATGCCAGAGATGAAACACTGCCTGATAATGGGGTGATTTTCCTTCTGCATATTAGCGCTAGTGTCAGGAACTATTCTAGAGACTTTAATACGGTTCTTACCAATAGCTATGCTGATAGGTGAGGAACATTTGTATAATTAATTTTTAAATATTTTATGTAAAGTCTGAACTAATGAATTTGTCAACCAACGCTGTAAAAAGAAGCAGTGGCAGATCTATTTGAAAGCGCAGCTCTGCGGAAGAGGTAGCCATAGCAAAGGTGAGCATGCACAAATTCTCTGGTTCGTTCGATGTACCATGTTTGGCGCAACGTGATCAGTGTTGATGCAAATTAAGATTTCAGATATTATTTGTCGGAGACTTGAAAATTAGGCTCCATTTCGTGTGCAGCACCATATAACGTGTAACTACTGGAAAGTAGCAGCATCGGTCATAAACGTTCATGGATTTGTCATATTCTTAAGACGACAATTTCAGACTCTTAGTTTTACTTCCCTCACATTTGCAACTCTAATTTGCACTGATAATTCACTGCCCTTTCTTTGAACAAGGGTCTATGAGTTACTTAACGTAACGAAGGATCGTAAGAAAACATTTGAGAACAATTGCATAGTTGAAAAAACATGCGAATCGACAAACTAGTATATAATTTTCTATGCAAAAAGTGAAACATTTTCTGAAAAATCGAGGGACGTCCCTTTGGCTCGTTTAAATAAAGTTTTTTTCAGCAGAGAAACAGATGACTCAGCTTTCAGCTTTCTGCTTCCCTAGAGTCACACCTAGATGCGTACATCGTGTGGCAAGATGAATGACTTAGCCACAAGGAATTTGCGACAAAGAACTGCGGCAATATCTTTGAACGATGAATGGGTGTGTACTAAGCTTTACAAGAGGAGTGTTGTCATGGCATGTTCCTTTCTCTTTGATTTTCTTTCATTTATGGCCCTTGGACATGATCCACTCACCAGCCTCCGATACAAGATATACTACAAATTCAAAGATCCAAGCACAAACACCCATGATTTGTTTAGAATTTTTACTTGGGTTGTAAACATAAATGTTCAAATGTGTGTGAAATCTTATGGGACTTAACTGCTAAGGTTATCAGTCCCTAAGCTTACACACTACTTAACCTAAATTATCCTAAGGACAAACACACACAGCCATGCCCCGAGGGAGGACTCAAACCTCCGCCGGGAGCAGCCGCACAGTCCATGACTGCAGCACCTTAGACATCTCGACTAATCCCGGGCGGCTGTTAACATAAAATTAAATCATGATGTACTCCCGTCATTGGCATGACACGTCACTCCAAACGTCAATTACCTATGGAACAGATAGCATTTCATGCTTCCTAAGAAATTTCCTAGCATGCACTGCTTCAATCATTTTAGTTATACTAAAATAGTGATATTAAGTTACCTAATATTATTGTCAGACTTTTGTGCATAGCTCTACACAATGACCCGTACACAAAACCAGCCGGCCGCAGTGACGGAGCGGTTCTAGGCGCTTCAATCCGGAACCGCGCGACTGCTACGGTCGCAGGTTCGAATCCTGCATGGATGTGTGTGATGTCCTTAGGTTAGTTAGGTTTAAGTAGTTCTAAGTTCTAGGGGACTGATGACCTCAGATGTTAAGTCCAATAGTGCTCAGAGCCATTTGAACAGAAGACCATAGCAATGGCAGTAAAGTACATGCTTAGTGCTACTTGTGCGCATCTGGGACGGGCTGCTGGTTAGATTGTAAACTCTCATACTGAAGAATTTACTAAGCTGTGCGTATAACCACATACTTCTCAAACAGTACCTGTGTTGATTTAGTGTATTCGACAGTCAAGAAATAGGCTGATTGGATGTTAGGCTGATTAGAATGTTACGAGAAATGTGAGAGTCAAACTATCTAAAATATTTCATTAGTTGTTCTTCCTGGTCACACTGTGTAGATGAAGCTATTAGAAGCACGTGATTAAAAAATACTTGTCAAACAACTCTCGTTTAATTAGTACAGAGGCGTAATTAAAGTGACATCAGTATCGGACTCAGAGGACATTTTTCTTTTTTTCAGCAGTCATGGAAGAAGCGTACGTGGAAACAAGACGTTTTCGTGACGCAGTAATATTGGTCTTCTACTTATGAAATCCATTTTCTTCCGTCCAAGCCGGGCACTCGCGTACTGACTACGAGAGGAGGAAAAAAGCCTGCCTGTTTTTGCACGCTGACGGTCACAACAGCTGGTGTGTCGTATGCGTGTGGAACGCGGGCGTTTTAATAATGAATTAAAGCGCCCCCAGATCCAGATTAGGGGGAAGCGAGGCGGCGAAAAGGACACGTCAGCCGCGACGGCGCGGGCCAGAGCGGCTCTTAATTAGGCAAATTAGACGCGGGTGGCAGTGCACGCCGCGGCGCCCTGTGACGTCACACCTTTGTGTCCAAAATACGCCGCATCCACTTGCTCCGCGCAGCCAAATCCGTGTTCGCTGCTCCTCTTGATTGCTGACTGTTTACCCTCACGTACACACTGTTGCGCTGCTAGTTTACACATTACTCGCCTCTGTTGTCGGCTTTCACTTCCCCATACCGCGCCGACAAGAGAAATACGTGTTGTGCCTGTGCTTGGCAGCTGTGGCCCGCTACTGTCTCTTCACAATCAAGGATGTTGCTGCCACAGTCTTATGACTAACCAAATCTATAGAGAAGACATTCTATGCCCTGCTTTTCTCCTTTTTTTCAGATTCCATTATAACCCTAATGTGTACTGGAAAAGATTTTTTTCAGCTTTTCTCTCGCCCATTCGACTGTTACTCTATTGGAACGTGTTTCTCTTTTTTTTTTTTTTTTCGCTCGCCAGTACAATACAGGGTGTATCAAAAAGAATAATCTGATTTAAGAAAATCATAATTATTAAGTTGTTTGAGACAAGTGCGTGAAGAAACAGCTACTGGAAAGAGTAAACTCTCAGGTTTTACATGGTTCCCACTAGGTAGCAGCAGTGTACGCCCACTTCAGTTCTAGAGAAAATGGTGTTGGGACAACAGAAATCGTTTTGTGTCCTACGTTTCGCTCATTGCGGGTCAGTAACAAGTGTTGAGCGTGACTTTCATATTAGGTATGGTGTGGATCCTCCAGCACAGAGCATTAGACGATGGCATGGACAAGTCCCGAGAAACAGGTTGTTTGTGTAAAGGCAAATCACCGGGCTGTTCTCTAGCGTCTGATACAGACGTCGAACGCATCTGGCTTAGTTTTACAAGGAGTCTACAGTAATCCATTCACTGAGCAGCTCGACAGCTTAACATGCCCCCGATGTCCGTCTGGCGTATGTTGCGTCGACGTTTACACATGAAACCATACAAAAGTTAGCTACTCCAAGCTCTTCGTGTAGGTGACGAACAACAACGTGTGGAGTCTTGTATTGCGTTCTTGGCAAGACGGAGGATGACTGTTTTCCTCCACGCTTAGTGTTTAGTGGCGAGGCAACATTCCATTTAAATGGAAAGGCGAACCTTCATATTTTGAGAATATAAGATTCGGAACAACCACACGAAGTTGTACAACATGAGAGCGACTCTCCAAAATTTAATGTGTTTTGTGCAGTTTCACGGGAAAAGGTGTATGGCCCATTTTTCTTTGCCGAGACCACCTATGGAGAGGTATTAAAAAAAGTTTTTGAATTTTCCGTTCATCGAAAAACAAAATTCATTGTATATGTTAATTAGTTTCAGAAATATAGCGGTGTCAAATCGGAGTTTTTTATTTTTCTTTATTTTTTTTACACATTGTATTTCTGTCTGCTTTACTGGGACTTACATTAGATTTCCATGCCATTTCTAGATAGCCTGGTTGCTTCCATTCTTTTAAAATTTAGAGTGTATTTTCACAGGTACGAATAAATGTTGCTACACTCCTCAATTTCTTCATTTGAGTTCAGTCAATAGGGTCCTTCTTAAAAATAATTTGGAACTAAACTTTAGGTGACTGCTCTTGTCTCTCTCCTCTAAATTTATTCAGTGCCTCTCTGTCGGTTTAAAATGAATGTTTCAGCCCCATAAAAGTATTTTGGTTTGGTTCAAATGGGTCTAAGCACTATGGGATCTAACATCTGAGGACATCAGTGCCCTAAACTTAGAACTACTTAAACCTAACTAGCCCGAGGCAGGATTCGAACCTGCGACCGTAGCAGCAGCTCGGTTACGGATTGAAGCGTCTAGAGCCGCTTAGCCACAGCGGGCGGCTCATTTTGGTTTGATGAGTATGTTGTAATGTCTCACATTTGCGGATTTTCAGAATCATTTTTTGTTATAGATACCTTTTGTTAAGTCGGGATATAGATTCCATTTTGTGGCAACGGTTCAGTATCTGAAAAAATCATACAACCGTAAAATTTTAAATGGAGGTGACTTCACTTTATCTAATCTACTCGCGATTCGTTGAAGAAAATATGTGTTTAAAGTCGATGGTACGCTTAAATGTCGAACCGAATACTTTCAAAAATGTTATTTTGAACAAATATTTCTGGAGCCAACTTGAACTGTAAATGGTTGCGAAAACATATATGATCCTAAGCAAACAGAAAGCATCGTGGCGTGTACAATGATTAGTGATCACAAGCTCTTTGTAACAAGACTCAATACCGTAACATTCAAGCCCAATAAAAATGAAGGCAAAATATATATCTGAGCCGCGTCGGTTCGTGTCGACTGCGGTCTGAAAATTGAATCTCTGCTTCGTTTTCCCTGTGGTCGCCTGACGGCGCTCTTGCGCCCGGCTTCGGATTTCAAATGTTTCGCGAGGTGGGCGAGAGTAGAACGGACAGTCACCGGGGACGAGGACGAGGAAGTCATTTGGAGGAAACGTGTGCTGCCGCGCGCCGGTGGCCGGTGTCTTCAACGATCCGCTCCGTGAGAACCGTTGCAACGGAAACGACTTCGATGACAATTAGCTGATTTCGCTGCGCTGAAAGGGCACCTCTTCCCCGTTGTCGAGCCGTGTTGTGTGATCTAGTTTGGCGGCGTTATCGAGCTCTGTTGTCATTGCGCTGCCCTATGTGATTCTTCCCCGGGTTGTGCATTTGTGCTTTCCGGGAAGTTTGGATCCGCCGTTGGTGTGGTCTGTATTGCTTATAGACAGTGTTTGAGCTGAGCGCATTGTGTTGCATTCCTGAAAACTAATTTAGTTGTGATCCCCAGGTGGGAGAATTCTGCTCATCTTTTTTAGTGTTTGGTTTTAATAGTATATTTCCTTGCCAGATTACGCCTAACATTACTATTGTCACCGTCTGCGGAAGCGGAGAAGTGTGACGGCGGTCACAGGTACTACTGGTGCCGTCAGAAACATTCATCATTACCTTTGAGATTCTGATCTGGCCTGACCTGCTAGTATACCGGATGCGCTACAGGAAAGCTGTGAATTTTGTGTTGGCAGACTTGTGTCTTGAAAGGCGAGATTCCTTACCTGATTCTGGTAGCCCAATTGGGTGTGCGAGCCGTACTACTATGTGATCAGAATTTCAACCAAAAAGGGAGGATCAAAATAGTTATTTAAAATCTACTTAAACTATGTTTGCAGCTTGGTTATATTATTCCATCATCATAGAAGACGACGTACATGTTCCAAAATTCGAGTCAAGAACAGCTGCCAACATGAGTAACTTAGATGCAGATATCCTCGAGGTAGCGAACATACATCAATAAATGTGTGTCTTCCTGCCCAGACTGTGTACAAATTAGGTTTTCTCAAATATGCTGATATAATAGCTTCTTACTTAGCAGTCATATATAACCACTCGTTTCGTGGAAAATTGACAAACCGTTTCCAGTTACCTCTCATTATGTGCTACTTACAGTCCTTCAAAACTCATTAACAAAGACTTTTTGTAGTCTGGCTGGAGTATACCGTAACACCATTCTGTCTTGAACCAGCCTCTATAAATGGTTATGACGAAAGAGATCACGTTCCTGAAAAACGTGAGAAAAATTTATAAATTGTAGGCTTAACAGACAATTTACAGCAAGTAAGACCTGGAGGAATTAAAGCTCTCTTACAAAACCGGCAATGTCGTCCATCCTATACCCCATGAACTAGATATAAACTGTGTTTTAATGTTTCAGAAAATGTGTGTTATCTTTCAGACGATTGACTATTTTCCATGAAGGCTTTGCTACGACTGAAACAAGCACGCTCGTTTTTTTTTTTTTTTTTTTTTTTTCAGAAGGCTAGTACAACGACGTACCCTGTAAAAATCGACAGTCAGCATGGGCCGTGTCTGTACCTGAAAATAAAGGCTAGAGGAAAACTACAGGAAGAAGATTGGGGACACCTTTTCAGAAACTTTATGCAGTGGTTCACATATGCCTTCAGTTTAATCCAGCACAAAAACGTAGGTGACGTGGAACAAGTGGCCTAATTATGCTTGAACATTTTGATAACCTAACAGACATAAGTTGCGCAGTGATTATGGAAGCCATAGTATTCCTCACAACGCACGTTCACGTTAAGCTAGAAATGTCTACACCTCCGGAGACCAGAGCAACGATCTGTTATGTGTAACTGGATATTCTCCTCGCAACTAACCTGTATTCAGGAAATGCGGTGAAAGCGGCGGGGGCGGCAGGGTTGATGTGGGGAAGGGATTGAGCTGAAAATAGCCTGGTGGTTCTGCTTTAGCACTGTACCGAAGAGGTTTGATTGTACTCTAATCTTAGGGCAGCTCAAAAACACCAGGTAGTTACATACAGAAGTGTTACGCGATACATCTCTCACACATGTGTCGATTTGTTAATACACAGATGTATAGTACTGCATTAGTACTGTGTCTTTGCTTTATGTGCCTACTGTACATGCAGAACTGACAGTTTGTTTATAATTAAGGAAGGGAGCACATGTAGTATCTAGGAACCTGCCAGTAAATCCAGTAATAAAGGAAACGGGTAATTATTCCTTGAAAAAGGATACACCAAACAAATATTCGGTACGCTGCTGTTATTTCAGCCATAGTATTCCTCGCAGTCGCCGTCTACGCTGTAGTACAAATGTTTGAAACCACGGTGTAGAGGAACCATAGAGGCTCGTTCCTGGAAGTGTATCTGAAATCTGTGACGAATTTACCGGTTGGTCCCGCGATGATGTTACAAAGTTTCAGGGATGATAGAGAAGAGTGAATGCATCAGTATGATGTAAGGGATCCTGGTCAAGAAACGACCGAGTCGGAAGTTATAAACGAAATCGGTTTTGATGCCTATGACAATGGACCTCTTCTACTGCTGGCTATTTGTTTTTAATGTTTTGAGAGTCTTTACTATGGAGCAAAAGAAGAAAAAATGTACAGCAGATATGGGCCCTAAAGATCATACTTAAGAGCTATGAGTCCTTATTCATCTTTGCTATTGTGAAACCTACATCTTCTACTGAAGGCGTTCTCATAGCTCTTAAGGTATGCAGTCTACAGTCCACGTTTACTAGATAATTTTCTCTTGTTTTTAGCAACACTACATCCACCGAAAATTTGAAAGCAATGAGCGTGCAGTAGAAGATGCCCACAGTCAGAACGATTTTTGCTTTTAATTGTCGACTCGGTCGTTTCCTGACCAGGGGTCCCTGCCTGATACTAATATATTTATCTTTCTTGATCATTCCTGAAAATTTGCAACATGGAGACGGAATGACGCTGTAGTCTGTATTTCACACTCTAGGAATGCCTTGGACGGGAAGTGCGTCTTAGTTCCCGCCCCTCTAACTTGCATACTCACAAAGTTCATATACAGGATATCCCACATGAAACCGGTCTGCCTCGGGTACTAGATAATTATCTCTACCCGAGCATGCTTGTGAAGTGACAACACTGTCTCGAAAGTTAGCTACACCGCATCTTATTGGAGTGTTGACTGCAGCTGTGTATTCGTGTGTTAGTTGTTAGAAAATCGTATTGTGCAGTTATTACAGTAATAGGGCAGTTTGCATTAGAGCAGTGGACTGATAGTGTGTAGTATTACATAAAGATGGACTCCATCAAGGAATGCAAGGAGAAGTATCAAGCGAACTACCCGAGGAGGAAACTCCCCACGACCAACACCATTCAGGATATGTAAGAGAAATGGAGGGATGTAGTATCCGTTCAGATTGTGCAGAGGAACAGGCGACCGACAGTGTGACCCCCAGAAACTACAGACAATTCGCATAGACGTTACGAGAAGTCCCCGCTATTTGGTGGAGGTTATCACAGCAGGCCGGTGTATCTCGTAGCCGCGCAGAGTTGCCACGCGGTTTGAGGCGTCATGTCACGGACTGCACGGCCCCTCCCGCCGGAGGTTCGAGTCCTCCCTAGGGCATGGGTGTGTGTGTGTTTTTCTTACCGTTATTTCGTTGAAGTCAATTTAGGTAGTGTGTAAGTCTATGGACTGATGACCTAAGCAGTTTGGTTCCTTTGGAATGCACAAAATGGTTCAATAGGCTCTGAGCACTATGGGACTCAGCTTCTGAGGTCATTAGTCTCCTAGAACTTAGAACTAGTTAAACCGAACTAACCTAAGGACATCACATACATCCATGCCCGAGGCAGGATTCGAACCTGCGACCGTAGCGGTCTCGCGGTTCCAGACTGCAGTGCCTAGAACCGCACGGCCAAGGAATTCACACACACATGAACACTTTTTGTATCTCGTTCATCTTGTTAAAATATACACACATCAAAAAAAAGTTTTACATCACCTCGGTTCCGAGACATCCGGAATCTGTAAAGAAAATTTGAATAGAGATTAACATAAATATCATTTCCGCCCTTTTTATTGCTCATGAAAACCACACATGCATTCTGTACCACCATTCAGCGAGACCTTCAGAGGTGGCGGTCGAGATTACTGTACACACCGGTACCTCTAATGCCAAATAGCACGGCCTCTTACACTGACGCAAGCCTGTGTGCGTCGTGGCATATCTAAGCACAAGTTCATCAAGGCACTGTTGGTTCAGATTATCCCACTCCTCAACGGCGATTCGTTGTAGATACCTCACAGTGGTTGGTTGGTCACGTCGTCCATAAACAGCACCTTTCAATCTATCCCAAGCATCTTCAATAGGGTTCATGTCTGGAGAACATGCTGGCCCCTCTAGTCGAGCGATGTCGTTATCCTGAAGGAAGTCATTGACAAGATGTACACAATGGGAGCGCGAATTGTCATCCATGAAGACAAATGCCTCACAAATATGCTGCCGATGTGGTTGCACTATCGGTCGGAGGATGGCATTCACATATCGTACAGCCGTTACGTCGCCTTCCATGACCACCAGCGGCGTACGGCCCCATATATTGGCCCCTCCCCCCCCCCCCCCCCCCCACCAAAGCAGCAGGGAACCTCCACCTTGCTGCACTAGCTGGACAGTGTGTCAAAGGTGTTCAGCCTGACCGGGTTGCCTCCAAACACGTCTCCGACACTCCTCGGTGAAGAGAACGTAATGCCAAGGCTGAGTGGTCCATTCGACATGTTGTTGGACCCATCTGTACCGCGCTGTATAATGTCGTGATTGCAAAGATGGGCCGCGCCATGGACGTTGGGAGTGAAGTTGCGCATCATGCAGCATATTGTGCACAGTTTGAGCAGTAACACGACTTCCTGTGCCTGCACGAAAAGCATTATTCAACATGGTGGCGTTGCTGTCAGCGTTCCTCCGATTCACAATCCGTAGGTAATGGCCATCCACTGCAGTAGTACCCCTTTGGCGGCCTGAGCGAGACATGTCATCGACAGTTCCTGTCTCTCTGTATCTCCTCCATTTCCGAGAAACATCGCTTTGGTTCACTCAGAGACGCCTGGACTCTTCCCTTGCTGAGAGCCCTTCCGGTTAGGAAGTAGCTATGCGGATGCGATCGGTATTGACCATCTAGGCATGGTTGAACCACAGCCGTGTACCTCCTTCTTGATGGAAATATTGGAACTGATCGGCTTTCGGATCTCCTCCGTCTAATAGGCGCTGCTCATGCATGGCTGTTTACATCTTTGGCCGGGTTTAGTGACATCACTGAACAGTCAAAGAGACTGTCTGTATTACGATATCCACAGTCAACGTGTATTTTCTGGAGTTCTATGAACTTGGGTCATGCAAAACGTTTTTGATGTGTGTATATGAAATTTAAAGACTTATAACTGAGCGAGGTGGCCCTGTGGTTAGCACACTGGATTCGCATTCGGGAGAACGACGATTTAAACCCGCGTCCGACCATCCTTATTTAAGTTTTCCTTAATTTTCCCAAATCGCTTCGGGAAAATGCCGGTATGGTTCTTTGAAAGGACACGGGTGATTTCCTTCCCCATCCTCGCTGCTTGGTCCTCTTCGCCGAATCACCCAACCAAAAGCCTGTCGTCAGAGTGTAGTACATGAGTTAAAATGTGAGGATGAGGAAAAAATAGTTCATTATTGTAACTGACTGTTAATATAGATTGCTAACGGTTACTTGAACCACTTGCTTTATTTCATGTCAGATGAGGCCTAGTTTCATTTGTCAGGTTTTGTAAACTCTTATAATTGCAGGTACTGATCGCAGGACAACCCACGCATTCTGCATGAAGAACTTCTCCACTCCGGGGATAAATGTTCGGTGTGCATTGTCCAGCAGCCTTAAACAGTGACAGGTATCTACAGATCTTTGATTCTTTCTGTGCGCAACAGCTACAGATGAGCTTTATTCCAACAACATGGATAGCTCCTCACACATTCAACTAAAGTGTGGAGCACATCACCAACGTGTTCCCTGAAGACAGACTTGTCACTAGATGCCTCTGGCACCCAAGTTTCGCCGGCCGGAGTGGCCGTGCGGTTCTAAGCGCTACAGTCTGAAACCGCGAGACCGCTACGGTCGCAGGTTCGAATCCTGCCTCGGGCATGGATATGTGTGATGTCCTTAGGTTAGTTAGGTTTAATTAGTTCTAAGTTCTTGGCGACTGATGAGCTCAGAAGTTAAATCGCATAGTGCTCAGAGCCATTTGAACCAACCCCAGTTTCCCGATCTTTCATTTATAGGGTACATTAAAGAGCGAAATGTATGGGAACCTGCCCACTCGCCTGTTACAGATCGCCTAGGAAGCTGTTTTGTCGGATAACCAGACAATATAAAAGCAAATCGTATTAATGTAGTTTATTACAGTAATTGGATTGACAATACTTAACTTTATTTTCTACTTGATGGGTCGCAAGCAACTGGCGACATGTAAATAATCAATGTCCTTCGATAGATGAAATTTCCATGCAAGCTAATCACACAGCTTCACAAGTCACTAATATCGTCAATATCTCCGCGGCTCTTCTAGTCCTCTCTTCTAGTGCGGGGGTACTAGTGCGCACTCAGCCAGGCGGCGCGTCTCTTTCATTCTCTTCATGTAGATGTCGCTCCTGCCGTGGTGACGTCCTAATCAGCGTGCTACTGGCTCATGTCAACCCACAGTCCTCTCTGCTACATCGCTCTTGATCTTCGTGCTGGCACTTGTCGTTGCGTCGGAACAAAGCGCATGGTCACGATCCATGCACACTAGCCGACCTTAAACGGAAAATTACTGAAGAAGTTAACAAGACCATTCCTGCAGAATTACAGTGTGTTGCTGGTAACGTCTGCATATGCTTGGATGCCCGTGGACACCATTTCCAGCACCTCTTGTAAACAGGTAACTACATGTTTGCTAACGTTATTATTACCTATTACTTTTTAGTTATCTCACTGTTATTAGCATTTCAGGTGTGAGGCGTGTCAATTTTATGTCGGACACCCTGTAGCATAGTTTGAAGAACGGTTTAAACAATTGTTTGCCGGGAGAAGCGCGCTGACGTAGGATATTTTTCCTAAAAGGGAGAGCTGCCGAGCGGTCTGAGTGTCAGAGAGAGATGTGCAGAGCCTACCCTGGGCTAAGGGGATGAGAGGGCCTGACGTGTTCTGGCGCTCCACTTCTCTTCCCCCTCCCCTTCTCCCTCCTCTTCCCCCGCCACCTCCATTTGGGCCCACTTTCTGGACGCACCACCAGGAGCAGCAGCAGCAGTAGCAGTGGGAGTATTTTTCATCAGTGCGCAGAGGAAGCAGAGCAAACTTTTAATATTAATGCCGGCTAACAGCAATTTTCCGGGCACGGCGTTAATGGCTGCTGGAGACGTCACGCAGCTCAGACGGCGAGCGCCTCTTGGTAGCCAGACAGCCAGCGCGCCAGAGACTGGACGCCCGTGCACGGCAGCGCCGCCGCCCCACTAATGGAAGACTGCCGGGGTCTGCTCGCCACCCGCGCGTTGGGTGGACCGCCCGCCCGTGCTGCGTGCTAGCACCTTGTCAGCCCTTTTTCGTTTTCGTCTCTGCCAAGCAGGTGTTTGATTAGTCTGACAAAACGGCCGAATGGTTTTTGGCGGCGATATTTACACACAGGATAACTGAAGGTAATAGTCTAATGCATTCAGATATTTGTCTCTAATGTTGTGTAGAGATGTCTAATTGATTTAATGATCTACGCACTAACACCTCCATTATACCGGGTGATCAAAAAGTCAGTATAAATTTGTAAACTTAATAAACCACGGAATAATGTAGAAAGAGAGGTAAAAATTGACACACTTGCTTGGAATGACATGGGGGTTTTATTAGAACAAAAAAAACAAAGTTCACAGAATGTCCGACAGATGGCGCTGGACAGCAAAGGTCAGTGATTGCGCATGACAATCGTATATAAAAGGAGCTGTAATGAGAGAGAGACTCAGATGCGCCAGCAGTCGCAGCATGTTGACGTTACCTGAAAAGGCGCTTTTAGTGAAGCTGTAATATCATAATGGGGAATGTGCTAGTTCAGCGTTACGATCCTATGGCCATAGGAAGGGGATTCGTACGGGTAAAGGTCCGTTGACAAATGCAGCTGTGGCGAGATTGATTTCGAAGTTCGAAGCCACGTGTTGTTTAGACGATAGACCCCGTAGTGGCCGACCGAGCACAAGTCGTAATGATGCTGAGACAATTCAGGAAGAAATGGAGACTGTAGCGGGTTCGTCGATGCACGGGGAAGCCAGCGCTCGTGCAGTCGCACGTCGCACCGGCATTCCATACACTACTGCTTGGTTGGAACTGAGGCGTACCCTCCCAGCTATCCGTACAGAATCCATCGCCATAATGAACTGTTACCTGGCGATTTAGTGAACCGGAAGATGGCGATTGGTTGAGCAATGTGTTGTGGACCGACAAAGCTCATTTCACGCTCCGAGGGTCTGTCAGCACCGACAACTGCAGAATTTGGGCTACTGAAAATCCTAGAACTGTCGTGGAAACTCCATTGCACGACGAGAAAGTCACGGTATGGGTTGGATTTACCACATCTACCGTTATCGGGCCTTTTTTCTTCGAGGAAACGCGTGATTCTTGTTTTGTAACTGCTACCGTGACGGGTGAGAGGTACGCCGATATGTTACAAAATCATATCATCCCCAGCCTGGTTGATAAACACCTGCTGGAACGTACAATGTTTATGCAGGATGGCGCTCCACCCCATATTGCTAGACGCGTGAAAGATGTCTTGCGAACGTCGTTTGGTGATGATCGTGTGCTCAGCCGCCATTTTCATCGTGCTCGGCCTCCCAGGTCCCCAGACCTCAGTCCGTGCGATTATTAGCTTTGGGGTTACCTGAAGTCGCAAGGGATGCTGAAAGACAATATCCGACGCCAATGCCTTACCATAACTCCAGACATGCTTTACAAGTGATGTTCACAACATTATTCCTCGACTACAGCTATTGTTGAGGAATTATGGTGGACATATTGAGCATTTCCTGTCAAGAACATCATCTTTGCTTTGTGTTACTTCGTTATGCTAATTATTGCTATTCTGATCAGATGAAGCGCCATCTGTCGGACAGTTTTTGAACTTCTGTATTTTTTTGGTTCTAATAAAACCCAATGTCATTCCAAGCATGTGAGTCAATTTGTACCTCTCTATCTACATTATTCCGTGATTTATTCAGTTTTCAAATTTATACTGATATTTTGATCACCCGGTATATTCTTTTGAAAGTAATTGTCTTATATTTAGTAACTTTTTAAGCACAAAATTTTGTGTAGCAAATGGAAAACCAGTGTTTGTAAGGAGTACTGAAGGTCATAAATCCACCTCGATATTTATGACACCAAGCGTACCATACATTAGTCAAAAATGAGAAATACATTATTGTGACCAATAATGGAAGTTACATGATCAATATTTATGGAAACAATGCAAAATTTTAGGATACAATGAACTTATAATTCAGTCACTTTCAAGTTCTACAGCGCCATCTTCACGTAATGTACAGAGCCTTGATATTTCTACAGAGCCATTATCGCATATTTCATGAACACCGTGTTTTACATTGTGTGCACTGAATCCAATCCTCCTTGCTCCTTTTGTCGTAAAAACAGCAACCACATTCATCGGAGTAGCGATCCTTATTACATGACTTGGAGTGTGCTTTGGTTGAGGTTTTCTAGTGAGAATTTGCAAGACACTGTGTTGATGCTGCTGATGAATCAGTATTTAACAAATTTCTATTGAGAACTGTTGCTTTGGCTTATGGCTGAGTTTCCGTGTTCCCTTCATCCTTGATCAGCCAATCTTTGAGAGTTCTTGAAGGGGTGTTACAGGGTGACAATTATTGAGCTATATGGAAAAAAAACCTTAAATTAGTTACAAACTACGCAGTGCACACACATTCAACATTTAAATTTCACTACAGATATTCGGTTTTAGGTTAAGATATGTCCAATATGCCTGCCATCGTTGACGTTATTTGGCATAGACGAGTAGTCTGGTAAGGGAGACTTTTATGAAGATACTTGTCCGGTATGTAGCCTTGTAGGGAAGTGAAACGTGGAAATAAGCATTTCAGAATGGAAGAGAATAGAAGTTTTCCAAAAGTGGTGCTGCAAAGGAATGTTGAAGAGTAGACTGATAGATCGAATAACAAAAAGGACGTACTGAATCGAATTGCAGACAAAGTAAATTTTTGGCAGAATTTCACAAAAGAAATTGATCTGTTGAAAGGATACAACCTGAGGCATGATGTAGTCGTCCATTTATTAATGGAGGGAAGTGTGGGGCGTTAAAATCATATAGGGTGACCAATACATCAGGAACGGAAGCAGGTAAAAATGGAGTAGCCTGTAATAGTGATTCAGAGATGAACAGAGTTGCGTAGGTTACACTAGTGGCAATCAAACTACTTTTCGAACTAAAACCATTTCAATAACAACATTGAGAAATGATTCCAATAGTCATCTCACAAATCCAGGAAAATATTCTCTCTCTCTCTCTCTCTCTCTCTCTCTCTCTCTCACACCCTGTCTCTTTCTTTCGGGTCG
This sequence comes from Schistocerca piceifrons, assembly GCF_021461385.2. NCBI lineage: Eukaryota > Metazoa > Arthropoda > Insecta > Orthoptera > Acrididae > Schistocerca > Schistocerca piceifrons. The sequence continues at coordinate 364,362,470 of NC_060144.1, read as the reverse complement.
TCAGTCCTCTGGCTGGTTTGATGCGCCTCACAGTGAATCATTGTATTGTGTCATACCATTCATTTTAGAGTAGCACTTGCTCACAACGTCCTAAATTATTCGTTCGATGTATTCCAGCATCTTTCTTTCCGCTGCAGCTCTCTCAAGTGCATAGGAAGTTACTCCTTTATATCTTAACAGATGTCCTGTCATCTTCTCCTATCTTCTTATCAATGTTTTCAAAATTTCCCTTCATTGCCGATTCTGAGGAGACCCTCCTGAATCACTCCAACTAATTTTCAACATATTTCTTTAACACATCATCTCACACGCCTTGATTCTCTTGTTTTCCGTTCCTCCCTCGGTCCATGATTCACTACCATCCAATGCCGCGCTCCAAGCGCAATTTCTCTGTAGTTTGTTATTCAAACTAAGGCCTATATATTCATTTGACAAAGAATGCCCTCTTTGCCCGCACTAGTCTCTTTTTATGTCTTCGCCGCTTTGTGCGTCATGTAGTATTTTGCGTCCTGTGTAGCAGAATGTTTTCGTCTGCTTCGTGGTCATACATTTTGATAGATTTGTCCTTAATCTCTCATGATTCATCATTACCCTCGTACTTCTTTGGTTTACTCTCAGCCCATACTGTGTTCCAGTTAAACTATCCGTCCATCAACAAGTCCTGTGATGCTCCTTCACTCCTGCTAAGGATAGCTGTATCATCAGCGATTCTTGATTTCCTTTAACCACGAATTTTAATTCCGTTTCCTTCCTTATTTCTGTCATTTGTTCTTTGACATTTAAATTGGACGGCAGAGGTTAAAGACTGTGTCACTGTCTTATAATTCAAATCCGAGCACTTCGTCCCCCTTTATGTTCATGTGCAAACGGCACGCTATCACTCTTTCCCTATAGCTTACATCTATATTGCTCAGAATTTCGAACACCTTGCAGCATTTTGCGTTATCTAATATTTTTTCTAAGTCGACAGTTCCTTTGATCGTGCTTTGAATAACCGTAGTTGTTGCTTCCATTATGAAGCGCAACGTCAGATTTGCCCCTCTAGTGCCTTTAGCTTCCCTAAAGCCGAACTCACCGTCAGCTGACAGATCCTCAATTCTTTTTTTTTTTTTTCTTTTTTCATTCTGCTGTAAATTATTTTTTTCCGAAACTTGGTTAAACTAGTTGTTAAGCTGATCGTGTGATAATTCACTCACGCATCTCTCCTTCCTATTTTCGGGAAGGTGTGGAGGACATTTTTCTGAATGTCTGCTTGTATGCCATCGATGTCATAGATTCTACATACCAATGTGAATAGAAAACTCGAGCGTTACGCCACATTTAATTGTACAATTTCTCGAAGATGTCGAATGTTCTTCGTGATGCAGTGGCGTGCCACTCGTAGAGGAGGTGACATGGGAACCCAGCGGACACCAAGTTACCGAAACACACTCGCTAGCGATCAGCTACGCTGCTCTCTGCCCCATCGAGTAGCGAGCCTGGGGGCATTAGCAGAGCTGTCAGCAGCTGCTGACACAGAAATATGGCCCGCGTTATGGCTTCGTTACTACTCGCTGTTAAGGAGACAACCGTCCGAATGGGGTGCGTGAAATATTGTAGCCTTGTCCAACATATGGAGGGGGTAGGGTGGGATGGGGGGGAGGTGCCCCACTAGCTGCTGCGGCCACGCCCTTCTCTCCTTCCGGAGAACGCGGCTGGACGGTAAGAGCGCTACGTCTGATGTGCAGTGTTATTTTATGAAAACTAGTGGAACTACACAACTAACGTACAGCATAAGACATACCTAGTAGTGAAAAGTGTTTTCCGGCAGTTTCTATTCCCTACTTAACGCATTTCGACAGTTGCAGCTGACCGTAAGGGTTAGTAACGCGACCATAGCCAAGCTTGCTGTTTCTTGGGAAGCGCGCTTGCTAGTTCGCATAAGGTACTCAAGAATGAGACTTCTAATGTAAGTTCCATAGCATTTCATATTCCATATCTGTAATTAATGGCTAAAGAGCCGGTAGTAGTGTCTAGGAAGACTGCATACTCGGTTCGCTAGACAAACAACCAAACAAGTCGTATTAATGAGTTTTATTACAATAAGAAAATTACAGTACTTAACTTTGGCCATAACACAGATGCGTCACAAGCAAAGGGCGACACACAAAATAATCAATCTTCTTGATGTTTAAAGCTTTCCCGGCGTACTGATTGTTCCATAAACACACGAGAGAACTGCGGGATATCAATAATGTCCTGCTACGATATTTCGGCGCAGAGTCTTCTGGCCATGTTCAGGTGAATGCCACTGTAGTAGTATTGGCGAGTACGCCCTGAGATCCGCTATTTAGAGCCACACTGAGGTGACATTGCGCATGCGCTGCTCGGCGTGCGCGTTCATAACAACACCGTGCGCTGCGCCTTGCGCCCTCCACGGTGAAAGCTTGGCGTATCGATATCAGGTCGATTTTCATCTTTATGCAGATAAGTACGTCGACTACGAAATTTCTCTATAACAGCATTCGAAGCAGAGTGTAGCTGATAAACGCTATCTCGACTGATGAGAGTCTCGTTGTCAGACAATCTCATTTCCACAGATTCATTGATAATCGGTCTCCAAAAGTTTGATGTATGGGCCAAAATTTTTGTGTCGTTGTAATTCATGGAATGGTCTGTGGAAATACAATGTTCGGCGATTGCGGATTTGGTGGGTTGGAGAAGGCGAGGCAGAATATTGACAAAGTATCAAGTGAGAATCATCTTTCACTCTCCTTCCAAAATTTCGTTACTGGTGTGATCCGTTAAAGACGACCTGGGCCTCCGTAAATCAGGTGTTTACAAAATTCCGTGTGAATACGGCAAATCACAATTATGGGGCAAACAACACGAACTGTGCAGGAGCGCATTGTGGAACACTAACGACATACTAGCCTTCTCCAACCCACTAAGTCCGCAATCTTCGAACATTGTATTTCCACAGATCATGCCATGAATTACAACGACACAAAAATTTTAGCCCCTACATCAAACTTTTGGAGACCGATTATCAATGAATCTGTGGAAATAAGATTGTCTGACAACGAGACTCTCATCAATCGAGATAGCGGTTATCAGCTAAACTCTGCTTGGAATCCTGTTATTGAGAGGCTTTGGAGTCGACGTAGTTATCTGCATAAAGATGAAAATCGACCTTATATCGATACGCCATGCTTTCACCGTGGAGGGCGCGAGGCGCAGCGCACGGAGCCGTCATGAACGCGCACGCTGAGCAGCGCATGAGCAATGTCACCTCAGTGTGGCTTTAAATAGCCGAGCTCAGCACTTACTCGCCAGTACTACTACAGTGGCACTCGCCTGAAGGTGGCCAGAAGACTCTGCGCCGAAATATCGTGCCAGGACGTTACTGATATCCGGCAGTTCTCCCGTGTTTTTATGGAAAAACCAATCCTCTTCATTATAGACAATCCCAAGCCTGTGGTACGTAGAGGGTACAAGTGAAGTGACTAGCGTTGAAGCTGCTATCAAAATCGCTGTTCTTGAAGCTGCTACTGAACTCGCCGCCACCACTCAGTCACAGCGCTTATGTCCTCTCCACATAAGGGGCCGCTGCTGCCGCATTGTCGTCCTGGGGGGAGGTCAAGTCAGAATGCGATTGGCTGACTTCTTCTCACAGCCTTGTCTTCCCTGTCGTTCGTGACTGGCGTGCCGGCGCTTAAGCTGCAACATTTCTTCCCCGTCGCAAATGGGGCACGACAATGGAGGCAGAGGCAGAAGTGTGGACACTCTGATGGACTTGAAACTGTGGCTGCAGGGGACGTCAGACTTCCGGTCGTAGCCCGCCATCCGGCCTTCGCTCTTGTGGAAACGTCCCCCGGAAAACGTCCAGAAGAGTAAACGTGCACCTCCTGAGACCCATACGAAAGCGTCAGCTGCTGCGGCGTGGGCGGGTTCAGCCCCATCGATAGGACGAGAGGAGGAGAAGGCTCCGTCTCCATGAGGTCGCCCGCGGTGTCGTGAGGACACCCTCTGGCGGCTGCTATGGCCGCGCTGTCCTCGGGATCTGTGAATCTGGGGGAAGAGGCACAGTAGGAAATGACAGTGGCGAATTTGACTATGATGTCGGCGCTGCAATCGGTCTGGGCCTGAAATGAGACGCATGCATGTGCGAAGTCGACGTGCAAAGTATCGGCGCACTACACTTTATGCAATACAATGAGTGAGGCCTAGATGTGCGAATGTATTTTAGAAAAAAATTCAAATCTGCGTTAGATTACGTGATCTGCGCAGTTTTTCTATGGTTCAGAGGAAGGGATTGAAGCAATTCGGAATCTTAAGCATCCATGTGACAAGATGGAGCAGAAGCGTCAAAGTATCAGGGCCAATCGGGAGACGTGAAAGTTCGTCCGCATTACCATGTTGAGCTGCCGGACGATACACAATCTCGTACTGGTATTGAGACAACGAAAAAGCCCATCTTTGAAATTTTTGGGCAGTTTGTTCAGCAACCGGCTTCATCGGATGAAACAAGGGTGGCAGTGGCTCGTAATCCGTTACAAAGTAGAGTTTTCTGCCATACAAATAGTGGAGGTATTTGGTGACACCGTATACAACAGCCAATGTCTCTTTCTCTGTTTATGAGTAGTTACACTGAGCTTTGGACAACACTTCTGATGTGAAAACAATAGGCCTGCCTTTTTCACCAATTCTGTGCGAAAGCACTGCACCGATTCCGCAAGAGGAAGCGTCAACGTGCAGCACTGCTGGTTTGTTAGGATCAAAATGCACCAAACATCTTTCACTAAGCAATGCCTCTTTAACTTTTTGAAAAGCTTCTTGGCACCCATCTGTCCAAACAAAGGGGATGTTCTTGGGACGCGAGCGATTCAATGCAGCTGCGATTTTTGCAGCATTCGGTATGAATCGAATATAATGGTTCATTTTCCCTGAGACTGGCTGCAATTCTGTGACATTGCGAGGAACTGGCAGGTCAAATATGGCTAACAAATGTGACTGAAGAGAAGGTACACCTTGACCATTTATGATGTTTCCAAGGTACTGCAACTCAGTTTTTAAAAAATCACACTTATCCAGTCTACACTTTAGTCCTGCTTCAGGTAACACAAAGCAAATCTGCGATGTGTTCTTCAGGTGTACGACCTCCTACGACAATATCATCCAAATAGTTAGAACAGTTTGGTACTTGTGCAGTCAGCTGTTCCAAAAACCGTTGGAAAATGGCAGGTGCGGAAGCACTGCCGAAAGTCAAACGCAAATATTTAAACAAGCCCAAATGAGTGTTCACAATGCACACGGTTTGAGATCCTTCATTTAGTGGTATTTGAAGATATGCGTCAAGCAAATTAGTTTTTGAAAAGCAGTGACCCGCGCTTAATCTGTCAGTGAGATCCTCGCGGCGTGGAAATGAGTAGATATCAATCACAGTGTGTGGGTTGACGGTTGACTTAAAGTCAACACAGAGGCGAATGCGACCTGAAGGTTTGGGGATCAAAACCAGTGGACTTGTCCATTGACTAGCTTGTATGGGTGCAATAGCTCCGCTATCTGGCAGATCTTCAAATTCAGCAGCTAATTTGTCCGTAACGCAGAGGGAACAGTTATGGCACGACAATTTCGGCTGAGCATTGTCTTTCATAGTAATATGTGCAACCAAATTATTAACCTCGCCGAAACCTTCAGAAAAGAGTTCAGGGAATTCTTACAACAAGCTAGCTACACTGTCTTTGGCGTTGAATGCAGTCACTGACAACACATTGTCCTGAATTTGAAAGCCAAACAAATGAAATGAATCAAGGCTAAATATGTGCTCACACTCACGTGACTGTAGCATAATGAAAGTCACAGTTCGCTTATGCGAGCGATACAAGGCTGCTAAAGTACATTTTCAGAGAACAGGAATGTCTCGTCCACTATAAGCTGCCAGTTGCATGCTAGTTTTAGACAGGCGTTCGGAACCAAACAGTTCATATGTGTTACGATTCAGCATTGCAACAGAGGCACCCGTGTCCACGAAGATACAAATGAACATAAAGTTTGTTGCACTGGCGTGGCACTGATGAAATTGTTTGCCTGCTAGTTTTGTTAACGCCTGCAGCAGGGCTTGATCACACTTCATGGATTACAGGGGTCTTGTGACTAGATTTTTGTGAGTTTGTCTCGTACGTGACCTATCTTGACAAAAAGGCAACACTGTGCTTGTGTGAACGGACAATCTTGGCGTTTGTGCCGTGAATAGCACCGAGGGCATATTTAACTCTGTTCGCTTGTTTAGAGAACTGCTTATGCGGCATGTCGCACGCGTACTGTTTCGGCCTACTGGGTCAGTCGTTAGCAAGGTGCGAGTAAACTCGACAAATTCGGGCTGCTCAGTTTTGTCGGCCGCTACGGCAACTGAATCATACTGATCTAGAATTCGCACTACGTGTTGAAATGATGGATCTGACTGTTTGAAAGTCGACAGCTCGTGGTCGTGCGATAGCGTTCTCGCTTCCTGCGCCCGGGTTCCCGGGTTCGATTCCCGGCGGCGTCAGGGATTTTCTCTGCCTCGTGATGACTGGGTGTTGTGTGATGGCCTTAGGATAGTTAGGTTTAAGTAGTTCTAAGTTCTAGGGGACTGATGACCATAGACGTTAAGTCCCATGGTGCTCAGAGCCATTTTTTTTACTGTTTGAAAATCAGTTCTCTAAGTTTGACGTCAGTTACATTGTAAACGATCACATCACGCAGCATAACATCTGAAGATAAAGCACCACAAGCACATTTGAATTTGCATATCCTCGTCCTACCCTGCAAATTTGTTAGCCACTCGCCTTAGGTTTGTTCTGACCTTTTATTGCTAGAGAATCCACAACCTGTTCATAGGAAAGTTCACTCGGAGTGGCGTTAGGGAACAATTTCTGAATGCGGTGAAAAACTGCACTTTCTATCGTTGAAAAAAATTAATGTAGTTTCACAGAACCAGATATCTTGTGAGCAATGATGTGGGCTTCATACTGTTAAACCACTCGAGCTGTTTCTCTCTTTTTTTTCTTTGAACTGGCGAAAACGCGGTATGGCACTCAGAGCTACAGTTATTGCCTGTTACGCAGCGTCCGTTAGGTTCGCGAGCAACTGCTGCACCGTGTTGAGAATGGAGGCTATCTGCTGCGTCTGAAACTGAAACATTTATGTTAACTGCGTTACATCTATCGCCTGCACCTGAGGCGCCTGTGCAACGGGTGGGAGAGGTGGGTTGTTCATTATGGAATAGGCAAAATCAATAAACAGACAATGGAAGCAATAAAAATAAGCACACCAGAAAAGTAAATTTCTCCAACGCCCACATGGAAACACTGAGTATAAAAAACACCACTAGAGAGACAGTTACAACATGTGAATACACACCTGCAAAAGAAAAGACAGAGTAGAGTTAAGGCGCCAGCAAAACACAAAAGCCCACGACAAAACGAAATTGTGGCAGCCAGGCTCTGAATTGTCGCTGTGGTATTCGTTCACATCTTCACCAAATATGTGGTGTCTAGGAAGCCTGCAAACTCGGTTCGCTAGACAAGTAATCAAATAAAGTAGTTTTAATGAGTTTTATTACAATAAGAGAATTACACAGATCAGTTGCAAGCAAAGGTCGACTTACGGAATGATCATTCTTCTCCAGTATAGAGAATCCCAAGTCTGTGCTACATAGAGACTACAAGCGAAGTGACTACAGCTGATGCTGCTATCGCAGTCGCTAATCTTGATGCTGCTATTTAACTGGTCGCCACGAATCGGTCGCGGCGCTTATGTCCTCTTCACAGAGGGGCCACTGCTGTCACGTTTTCGTCCTGGAGGCAGGTCCGGTCAGTGTGCCAATGGGTGACTTCCTCTCACAGTCTTCTCTTCCCTGTCGTTCGCGACTGGCGTGCCGGCGCTTGACTTTACGCCGTAACACCGGCGAAGTTATAATCGACGTAATCTGTTTCATTTCGAGTGCCTCTAAACAATATGCAAAGTAGCCAAGTAATAAAAATATCGGGGAAAAGCAGCTCATAAAACATACATTCCTCATCTACCTACTGGGAAACAGAATTCCGGAATTTTGTGTTGGATACGGTTATTTTGAGAGAATTTCATTTTTGCTGAAGATTGTGGCAGTCGTATAACTATGATAAAACTTCTGATGACGTGGCAGAAGAAGAAATTTAAGTCGGTAGGGAAGACGTAGCGGATCCAGTACTGGTTTCAGGATAGCTCTAGAAGACTTGAGCTCAAATAAGATAGAACAAACAGCTAACATTAAATCTAAATTTCTAAAATCATTGGGTGGAGTGGCAAAAAAACGGCTATTCAAGTCTGTGCGAAGAATCTATGAGACTGGCGACGTACCAACAGACTTGCGAAAAAGTGTCATCAACACGATTCAAAACATAGTGAGGGCTGGGAAGGGGACCAAACAGCGAGGACATCTGTCCATTGGCTTAGGAAAGTATGGGAAAGGAATTTGGCTGTAACCTTTCAAAGGAATCATCCCATCGTTTTCCAGAAGCGATTCAGGGAAATCATGGAAAACTTAACTGAGAATGGCTGGACGCGGGTTTGAACCGTTGTTCTCTGAAATTCGAGTCCAGTGTGCTAATCACTGTGCCACCTCGCTCGGTGGCTGATAAGTGCGAGAACTATCGCAGAATCAAACAGCTCGTGCATCCAAGATGTAAGATGTTAGAAATTCTGAGAAAATTTGCAGTAAGCCATAGGAAAGAGGGATAAAATGCAATATTTACAAGAACCAAGAGGGAAAAATAAGACTGGAATACCATGAACGAATTCTTAGGATTAAAAATGGTGTAAGACAGCGATGGACTTTTTCGTGCCGGCCGCGGTGGTCTAGCGGTTCTAGGCGCGCAGTCCGGAACCGCGCGACTGCTGCGGTCGCAGGTTCGAATCCTGCCTCGGGCATGGATGTGTGTGATGTCCTTAGGTTAGTTAGGTTTAGGTAGTTCTAAGTTCTAGGGGACTGATGACCACAGATGTTAAGTCCCATAGTGCTCAGAACCATTTGAACAATTTTTTTTTTACTTTTTCGTCTTAGGGTCCAGTCTACAAATCGAAGAAGCAATGACGGATATAAAAGAATGGCTAAAGAGTGGAATTAAAGTTCAGGGTGAAAAGATATCAGTAACAGGATTTGCTGATGTCATTGCTGTCTGCAGTGAGAATGAAGAAGAATAACACGATAAATTATTACGTTAATTAATCAAGTCTAATGAGTACAGAACATGAGAATAGATAGAAACTTAGCATCAAAATTGATGGTTAAAAAGTAGACGAAGTTAAGGCGTTCTGCAACCTTGGAAGCATAACAACGTCTGACGACCGAAGGACATAAAAAGCTGACTAGTACAGAAAAGGGGGACACTGCTGGCCAAGAGATGTCTAATGGTATCACCAACTAGCCTTTATTTGAGGAAGATATTTGTGAGAATGTACTTTTGGAGAACAGCATTGTAAGGTAGTGAGTTATTGACAGTGGGAAAATCTTAACCTGAGAGAATTGAAGCATTTCAGTTGCGTGTACTACAGTAGAATAATGAAAATTATTTGGGCTCATACGATAGTGAAAGAGGTCATAAAAAGCCGGAGCTGAGTCGCCCCAGTCACACTTTAGCCAGCTTGCTTTGGACCAATGGTTACAGCCCAACGACTCCGATTCAAATGCCTCTCCTCTTTGGCACTGGGTGACTTCATGCAGATAATATTTTGCTTTTCAGTTACCTTGAGCAGTAGAGAGTAACGATGCTGACGTTCAGGCGCCACCGTTATCTTTCACCGTGAGCGAGAATGTCGCACGGCTGCCACGAGACATCTTCAGCTATATGGTAGGAAATAATCGAAATCACCCAATTGTCACTTCAGTCGCTTATCTCAGGGGTTCAGATCTCTGTCTCTAACAAAATGGCTCTGAGCACTGTGGGACTTAACTACTGTGGTCATCAGTCCCCTAGAACTTAGAACTACTTAAACCTAACTAACCTAAGGACATCACACACATCCATGCCCGAGGCAGGATTCGAACCTGCGACCGTAGCAGTCACGCGGTTCCGGACTGCGTGCCTAGAACCATCTGTCTCTAACATGTTGGGATTCCTACATGCATTCAACTCGTTCCAACACGTTAGGGATGCAAGTGGCGTTCGACGCATTTCGTAACGTCACGCATTAATTCTTGTCTTCATTGGTTGATGTTTATGCCAATGCCTTTCTTTTGAAAGAAACAAAAAGTGGATATATTGCTGCGCCACATACATGATTGTGTGTTACCTGTAGCCTTAACGCAAACACATACAACGGTCATTTCCGCCTTCCTGCACAATACGCATTTGCGGCTGTTACGCTGGCGTGATCAAGTTGAAATTTAAACCAGTTGTCAGCGAGACTTGAGGAGTGAAAATCGTATATATCTTTGCTGCGGCGCGTGGCTGTCTCGTGAATATTTAAGTTTTAAAATGGAAGCTGAAACCAGATCAGACGGGAGTACACTTAGTGACGAGCGCTCCACCTCCAAATTCGAAACCATACGTGGAATGAAATCTAGCAGAACTTAAAAGTTAAAGAGGAGGAAAGTTGCTGTGAGGTTCCGTATGATCTGAGTGAAGAGAAGAAACCAGATCGGAAAAAAATCGTAGAATAATTTATTCAACGTTATCGACCAGAAGGAGAACAGCTTCTGAAAAGGCTGTTGCACTTGATGAAATCTGGGTATACGATTTTGAGCCAGAACTGAAGTTTCAGTCGTTACAAAGGAGAAGTTCCGGCTTTCCACGCAAGAAAAAATTCCGCTGCCAACAATCGAAGGTGTAACTGACGATAATTTTTACGTATAACATGAACGGAGTCATAACTACAAATGGAATAACGTCTGTAATAGGAGCGTACTGCAAGTTGTTTTTCCCGGGTTCGATTGCCGGAGGGGTCAGGAATTTTCTCTGCCTCGTGATGACTGGGTGTTGTGTGATGTCCTTACGTTAGTTAGGTTTAAGTAGTTCTAAGTTCTAGGGGACTGATGACCATAGATGTTAAGTCCCATAGTGCTCAGAGCCATTTGAGCCATTTTTTGCAAGTTGTTTCTCCAAAATGTTTTGCGTCCGAAATTTCGTCAAAGAAGCTTCCAGCTGATGTTCTCAATTTGCACGATAATGCTGGACCGCATACTGCCCTATCAATGAGAAAAATGCGCTATAAATTTGGATCGGAAGTATCTCACCACCCACCACACAATCCTAATATGAGCCCACAAGACTTTGATTTTTTTCCGAAGTTGAAGGGAAAACTCGGTGAAAAATGTTTCGATACACTTGATTGAACTTCCAGTGAGGTGACCCGAGTAATTAGACACCTCAAAAATGAAGGTGCCTTATTCAAAATACAAAAGTTACCAAAACGTTGGGAAGCTGTCATAAGCAGGAATGATGATTATATTGAACGCCTGTACAGTCATTTTGTAAAACAGTTTCTTCATTCTATCTTACAGTGTGCAGAACTTTGGAAATGTCCCTTGTAGTCACCCAGTTATTAACAGCAATGAGAGATAATGATCGTAGTTCACTTGCAGATGAAATACACTAAGTTCATACTTACCACGATCTAAGAGTGCGTCAGGAAACTTATCGAATTATTATAATTTGCAAATGAAATTACAGTTGACGTTTAACATGTACTCGATAACGTCATATCGATTTGAGAGACAGATAATTCATTGGGACTGATTGGGTTATAACATATTGCATAGGTAAAGATTAATCTTCTCAGCACATACACAATTCCTTTTAAATCTAGTGTGTAAAAATAAACAGCTGAAAATGTTTTGAGATCAAAGTCGTCTTTTCGTACACTTTAGCTTTTCGTTTATGTTTACTTAAAAGAAGCATACATCAATATTTGTCAAATTGTTCATTCTTTTACCCTTTATCGAGCATTTTCTACTTCTCTTTTTATACATTTCAAACATCCCCCAAAAACGCATTAAATGCTTTTAGCACCTATGCAACAAACAATTACGTAAAGTATCTGCACTGGATAACAAACTAATATCGTACCAACATTTTTATGTACAGAAACCAGTGCAATAATCATTACTGACGTTATTTGTGCTCATCCGTTTCATTAGCTGTACTAATAGTTACAGTTATCATACTATTATATTTTAATGAGCAAACATTTACTGCACCACTTCTTACTGCTGAGAACTTAAGTAAGTTTTTATCAGGTAATCGAGAACGGATGTTGCTTTTACATAAGTATTATTCGCTTTTAATAAAGTCGGCACGTCATCACATCAGCTTGCATTCCGCTTTGACGTGCCGAATGCCTCACCGTAGAAGGGAAGGCGTACTAGCCTGCATCTCATTCCGTAGCGCAGGTACTGTAGGTGTCATTGTTTTCAGAGATGTAATTATTGAAGCGTGGCGTTATACTGAAAGCTCGAATTCAACATTATATACCACAAGCACACTTTATGCAAACTCCTACGTTCAATTCGAGTTAAGACTAAACCGTCCAGTAACACTGGAAGAAGAAAACAGTTCATTACCCACACGAAAATCGTGAATAACAGAATACTGTCCACATTTGGTATTTGGACCTTTGTACAGTCACTAATAAATCTCTGGTCAATAGGGGGAGGTTCTTGAGCTGCCACTTTTGCACAAAACTATCTTCAGCACCTAAATACTAATAGGACATCTTATTTTGTGAGGAAAAAATTGGCCAAGTGGGAGAAGAACTCGCACTTTAAGGGTTCCGTACCAGCATGATTATTATACAGGGCAGTCAGAAACAGCGTGAGAAGCTCGTAAGGGTGATGTAAGGTGTACTCAATTTTGTTATAATACTCTACCAATGTGGTTTTACTCTTAACGTGGATAACTTCATGAATGCTGTGACTCTGTAATTGTCTAACTACAGTATGAAATTATGACAATTATAGACCTCAGATATATCTATACTGATGTGAAACCGGTAGTCGTGAATAAAGCTTCATATAGCTATGTGACATTTGGAAATACATCATCATTCTTGAATTTTTTGATATAATTTTTATGATAAATGGAATGGTTATTGAGTGTTGACTGTTCTTTATTGTGATTCATGATGTTTCTAAGCTGTGGTTGCCATTCCCAGAGAGCTGTTATGCTGCAACGTAGGTCATGCTGAGGAATCATTGTTAAGAAAAAAATCGATACGTTTTACCTTTTCCGCGTTAATTAGCCTTGAAGTTAGCCGATCAGACATTTGTGCACGCAAAATTCAAACAGCCCGCCATATACAATTAGTGTCAGTTGTTCTTACAGCGTTCGAGACTGCTCAGCCTTTGGCTCTCGTCAGACCTTACTACCACCCATGTCAAGTTTTTGTATCGCGGTCTTCTTCGATTTTAGGAAACCAAAAGAAGAATACGTTGGCCGCACTGTCACTGGGAGGCCGATTAAGTTTGCACGCACAACGGCCAGACTGGCTATTTTCAACGCTAATTAACTCGGAAATGGTGAAACGTATAGAGGTTTTACCCTAACAATTATTTATCAGTATAACCTACCTAGAAATTTCGTTACAAGCTTTTCAGACCGTCTCTGACCATCCTGTACAAATGTTTCTCCCATCAAAGGAATCGAGAATCTCTATTATGTTCTCCTGTTATCGTTATCGGTAATGGCAAGATATTGGACCTGGAAATTCCAAGACTTTCGAGAACATTTTAATTTTAAGTTTAAATTTTTTGGGTAGTTTCGCATATGCTATTGCAATTTCTCAGAAAAAGGGATCTCAAAAGACTGACAGTTAGGCAGACAACAAATGACAAAATTTTTTTTTGTGAAACCTTGTTTCTTGGCCAATTTCATGGTTGTAGATCAACGGGAGGTATCCTTTAGGTTTTGGTGAGTGTGTTTGGGAGTATCAGACTGTGTGACGTAAAAGACAGTAGGTTTTGACTGCGCTGACTTAGAAGATTATACGAGGGCTGTCCAGAAAGTAAGTTACGATCGGTCGCGAAATGGAAACGACTATGAAAATCCGATAAAGCTTTACAAAGCTGTGTTGGGCATTGTCTCTAGTATGACTCTAGGTAGAATTATGTCGCTCTTTTCATTCCTGAGCTCTTAGTGAACGCGTTAAGATGTTATAGAAAATAGTGTCTCCCGCTAAGTACGAGGGCCTGGTGAGGATTTTACCCTGAAGCTATGCAACCAACATTAAATGACTGTCGTGCGGTTTCTTCTTCAAGACAATTCTCAGCCTCATTCTGCAGGGGCAATGAAGATGTGCCTGCATCGTTTCAATTGGAAATGTTTGGTTACCCACAATACAGCCCGTAATTGTCTCCCACTGAGTTTCATCTCTGCTCAAACGAACCGCTGGCTATGAAGACAACATTTTGGCACAGACAACGAGCTTTAGGCTAGCGTAGAGAATTGGCGGAAAGCACTGGCAGCTGCCTTCTATGACGAGGGTATTGGAAAGTTGGTACAACGCTACGACGAATGTCTGAGTCAGAACGGCGACTATGTAGAGAAGTAGCTGAAAGGTGTGGCTAACTGTTACAAATGAAACATTTCTGATTTTCATTTCGCAATCAATCGTAACTTACTTTTTGGACAGCCCTCGTATGTTTTACGTTGCCATGGAACCATAGATCTTAGTATGTGACACAAATTTCAACTTGATACGTCTACCCGTTCCTGAGACAAAGGGTCTTAACTGTCGGGCAGACAGATAGGTAGACAACAAAGTGAGAAACCATATTTACCGGCTGAGGTTCGGAAGCCTAAAAATGCAGTAACATCAATAGTTTCCTTACTAGTATGCTTCGATACTCATTTTCCTCAATTTGTGAAGGCTGCTTCATATTAGAGCCCCGAGTAATTTATCTATTTTATTCAGTTTGGATTTACCTTCCGACCTCATCAGACCTACATAACGTTTGTAGTCTGTCTGTGTAGAGTACTGGTTTGTGTCCGTAGCTCAGTCGTCAGTGGTCTGGCGGATTTGCAGAGGACCCGCGGGTTCCTTGGTGAGAGGACTGGAAAGAGGTCCACTCAGCCTCGTGATAGCAGTTGTGGAGCTCGAAGATATTAAGTGTGAAGCAGTACAGACGAGCCATCAAGAAGTAAGATTGGGGTTTAAGGTTGAAGGATGGCAAGTTGTTTCGGTCTACTTTCTTCCACTATATTTACACAGTCGAACTAATAATTACATGTTCTATAGTCAATGAGATTATCTGAGAGGGCTGACAATGAATTCAATCATGCAGTTGCCTGAAGTGGAGGAGACGAACACCTGTTTTGGTCGGGCAGCCACAGCAGCAGCAGTTGAGGCTTAATGTTTCCATTTCTCAGAATACAACAGATCACAGGTTGAGAAAACGTGGAGGGCAACCGAGCCGGCGTATTTGTACAGCAGAAGCCGCCGTGGAGACGCGGCCTGAGTCACGGCGGTCACTGGCTATAAGGAGTAGAGAGCCAGCAGCAAGGACCATGGCGTATTGTCCCAATGGCCAGAGTTAGGTAGGAATGCGAGAGTGGCGATTATTCCTGGCTCACCCCAACGTTTCTGCAGGGTCTGTCACGTTGTTTCGCCCTTCCGCTAAGGTTAGTATCAGTTTAACCAGCGAAAACATTTCGCAGAAACGCTACTGATGGCTGGCCGAGAAAGCTGTGGCGCTTTCTTAAGTCAATAGTTGTACACGACTGCGCTCTCTATCGCAGGCGCAAAACAATAATAATATGGTCACACATCATAGATCTGTTCACGTCCCATGTGGGACATTTGGATTTAGGAGTCTGAGCGCAAAGAGGCATTGAACGAGCGGTGACGTAGGTCCACCGTCTGAGTCTCGAGCTTTGTACACGTATATGGCATTTCGCAGCTCCAGCAATAGGAATGTTTCGAGTGTATTATCTTACTATATGGTGCAGCCATGGCAGCAGCAGCTGTTTTCCGATTTGAGTGCATTGTATAGCTCGTTTCCGGGTCCAGCTCAAAGTCACTGTCATTCGTATTAATCATAGGCAGATCGCATTATCTGTTCAACGTCACAATTAAATTCGAGTTATCACTCTTGGTTAAACTACGTCTACTGCCAATCAGGATATTTTACTACAGGAATACGAGATAATCAATGTGTTACGTTGACCCATAATCCCTTTAACTCATTTCTTATGAATAAATCTATCCTGACATTTAATTCTATCATTCAGATTTACAAGATCTCGTCAACTCCTTCGGTTATTTTACTTACTTATGTGGTGGATAATAGGAGATGTCTTGCAGTAAGAATTACAACATGCCGTCCTCTGTTTCACTACAGAAGGCCACACTTTATGGTAATTTGCGTTAAAATCCGTTGGGTCTAATTTTCATAGTGCTCCCACTGTAGTGTTGGCTCCGTATCATAGAGTTATTGAGTGACGGACGCTCACTAGAGGTACTCACTCGCATGCCCACCAGAGGAACGTGTTATAAGGTTCCGTCAACGACGGTACACCAAACTTGGAATGGGGAACGACGGTGAAGAAAATGTTCTACTTAAATGGATCCAGCCTCAAATTTAGGTTGAGCAATTTATAGACGCCACGGAGAACTTACGCCTCAATGACTAAACCGGGACAACCTACGTACTCCTGAATAGAACTCCAGTGTCCTAGCGAGCACCTCCTTGCTCGGTGAGCCTCTAGGTGTGCTGCCGAAAATACTCGCAGTGACCACAGAAAGGGTACCAGCGAGACTGCACGGTTGATCAGAGGATTCAGGTTAAACTTACGAGGGGACACGGATTTAGTAAAAATTTATGATACAATAAAAGTGACAAAAGTGGGACCTACTGATGATCAGTCGTTTGGAATAAAACAGAGCGGATCGAGCGAGAGACAACACATTTATATTAGCGTAGTTTCCGGGCTTAGGCTGGCACAGCGGTTGTAGTACAGAATGGTAAATCGAGCATCGGGGACACAGTTTCTATTCCAAACAGTTTTTTTTTTCAATCTCTGTGTTATTTACAAACAAATAAATTGAAATAGTATTCAGTATATTGAATTTATTGATATTTTCATAAAGGTATATGAAAATGAAAGGTCAACGAAAATTTCGGATTGTAAATAAATAACAAGAATGGGTCTAAGGCGTATACCAGAAATTCGTACATAAAATTACATACCTTTATTATTTTACAGCTGATGATTTACGTGAGGTGCTGTGATATTTATCGTAAACAGAGGGAAAGCAGTAATTTTCCTGACATCTTGCATACGTTAGAAGCGCCACATTTTTACGGTTACGTGGTTGATTTTAAAATACTTTGGAAAAAGAGACTTTGTTAGGTTCATAAAAGGTTCTCTCCCGTCGCACAGTCTGGAAATAAATCACATGTATCGCATCGTTTCACCAAATATTGGCATTTAAATGTATTTTAAAGTAAGGGATGTGATTTCGTTTTCTCCCTCTGTGAGATAAATGCTATCTTGAAGCTTTTTAAACAGTTTCTTCACCTGACGGTGGATAGAGCCATCGCACTATTGCAAATAGCAAGTGCATAAAGGGGGAGTGGACGGAGAAACCACTTTAATGTTATATGACGGCAATCTTTCTGCATTTTGAAAAAATTCGTCGTATAGTTGTGAATATTTTTGTCCTTCCAGAAATCAGTTAATGAAAGAAATTTGTTTTCTTCGGCGTACGCCTTCATCACACCAGCTAAACAACTTTTATTTAATGTTGTAAGTTTTCCAGATTTTTATGAAGTGGTGAACAAATCCTATATTTCGCCACGTACTTTTTGCCTTCCCTTTTCATAAAAGTAATGAGTGTCAATGAGTACAATAGACTGAACATTATTTGTTTCATTTGCTTGTAAGAAACGTAAAACTTGAAAATTAAAAACAGAAAGGTTAGCCTACAGGAACTCGACTCCACGACCATCGGATTAGCGGTCTGCACTCTTTCCACTTCGCCAAACGCTGCTTGACAACTATATCGTCATAAATGCCTTCTACCTCGCCGGACTTGCACCAAAACTACTATATTGTGTGAAAGATTCGCAATCAGGAGCTCTCACATCTATCACTCTCATTTATGGCCAACACCTGCGCACACGATAAATTTGAACGAAATTGGTGATGACGCTTAGTCGCAGTCTCCTTGTTAGTAGCCAATAGAAGGAGACATTAAAACAATTTCCTCGGAAAGTAAACTGCTATTGTTTGTAATGATATGAAAAATGTTCGAATGTGTGTGAATCTTATGGGACTTAACTGCTAAGGTCATCAGTCCCTAAGCTAACAAACTACTTAATCTAAATCCTAAGGACAAACACACACACCCATGCCCGAGTGAGGACTCGAACCTCCGCCGGGACCAGCCACACAGTCCATGACTGCAGCGCCCCTGACCGCTCGGCTAATCCCGCGCGGCTGTAATGATATGACATGGTCATGATGTCACATTTCGACGTGGGCCCCACGTTAGAGGTTATCCATTGTGTTTCGTGATTTCCTCATTGTTGGAACTAAATTGTTTCGCGTTTGCATAGTACGACTGAGAATTTGTATTCAGTCACAATTACGCACAAGCGTATTAGTCACATAAATAGCTGCTTTCCGTTTTGAGATTTGGTAGTTATAATTAAGAGCATATTATACTGAATCGGATGTGTTATGACCTAATGAACCACTATATTTCATACACTGAGTAGAAATTATCCAGCGTAGCACATCCTACCCTGGCGCACTTTACGTGTTAGTATCCTTTGCCAAGGCCGTTTCGCCCCGGCTTTAAAGAGTGCGGCCCCTTAGCGCGAGGGTAATGTGAACTGGAGAGCCGCTGGGAGATAAGACGGGGCCGTTCTCGGGATTCTGAGCTCCCCCCGTAACCCGTGCAGCCTTATCGAGCGCCGGCAAGTCCTTGTTTTCTCTTCTGGAAACGGTTCTGATGTCCTTTCTCAGCTCGCCTACTGGGAGGCGAGAGCTCTTCCCCACTCCCTACTCCAGAGAGGCCACACTTAACTTACCCCGGCAAGTTTGCTCTCTGATTAGCGATCTGTCGAGAGTAGCAGCTGAACACTGACTTTTCCTCGTGATGGCTCGGCTCTGAGCACTATGGGACTTAACATCTATGGTCATCAGTCCCCTAGGACTTAGAACTACTTAAACCTAACTAACCTAAGGACATCACACAACACCCAGCCATCACGAGGAAGAGAAAATCCCTGACCCCGCCGGGAATCGAACCCGGGAACCCGGGCGTGGGAAGCGAGAACGCTACCGCACGACCACGAGATGCGGGCTCCTCGTGATACTACGCGACTTGGAGAGATGCATCTTTCGCGCCCTCACGTGGATTCCTACCTGCCTCTCTCTGCCACCACAAAACATTTCGTTTTAGTGCACAGACCTTAGCTACCCTTCAGGGGAAGAGTCGGCGTCCGTGTTGACAGCGGGTCAGACTGAGATTTACGTAATGTTTAACAATAGAGATAAATTTACAAACAAAAAGACTAAAGTAAAACAAAGAAGACTTTCACAAAGAAGACAGCTTATTGCAAACTGTTTTGAATACAGATTGCATCATAATGGCCACCAAGTTGTATAATCACTCCTTTAATAACGCAGATTCTTGTCATAAATCCCTTGATAATGCAGCTGTCACTCAAGAAGTTTCCTTAGACGAATATCTAGCACGCACAGGTGGTGTTAAAAGTGTATGCGACTCCATCACAAGTAGCCACCAGTACCCCTTGGCTGATAAAGCTAGACTAGAGAAAGTAGCTCGATTCGGATGCCAAACATGGAATGGCTTCACTTTCAAGTGGTGGAAGGTCAAATTCTACGGAGATTTACTAAAATGGTTGTCGTTTGCTTCTCACAAGAATAAATCAGTACACAACTGCTTGTAAACATCGCTACAGGATGAAAACGGAGGTCAGAACGTTGTGCTTTTTGGAGTTACCACAACATTTCCTGGGACCTCTCTTTTACACGAAGACTCGTAGACAGGTGTGAATAAAAATATGGTAACACGAAAATCTAAACGCATTATCATGCCAGATACGGTGCAGGAAACCTGTCGGCATTCAAAACAGCCTCTAGTCGGAGTGGACAAACAAATACAGAACATGCAAGGTTTTAAAGGGAATCTTTTACCATTTTTTCCTGCAAATAGTGGCTAGTTTAACTAACAATGACAGAGGTGTACAGCTATCACACCCCCTTCACTCCAGGCCGGCCGGAGTGGCCGAGCGGTTCTAGGCGCAACAGTCTGGAACCGCGCGACCGCTACGGTCGCATGTTCGAATCCTGCCTCGGGCATGGATGTCTGTGACGTCCTTAGATTAGTTAGGTTTAGGTTGTTCTAAGTTCTAGGGGACTGATGACCTCAGAAGTTAAGTCCCACAGTGCTCAGAGCCATTTGAACCTTCACTCCAAACTATATAACAGAGGCTCCATAATACTAAGATCTGGTGACTGGTGACCGGGGAAGATGTGACAATTCATCCTCGAGCTGTTTGAACAGGGATCCTGTCATCTTGGAATACAGCTTCACCACTGGGGAATAAACTTTGTATCATGATCAGCCAAAATGGATACGTAATCCTTAGCAGTAATACGACCTTACACAGAAACCACAGGACGAAAACGATACCACGTTATGGTTGCCAAAATCATCACCGAATCTCAGCCACGTTTCACTCTTGGGACATAAATTCGGCCCTTATGTTTGCAACAGGATTCATCCCACCATATGACAGCCTTCCATTGGTCCATAGTCCAGACTTTATAGCTTCTGCTGGACGTTCTCCTGTTACGAGCACTTGAGTCACTGATCAGTGTTTCTGGAATTCCTCCGCACCTATCAATCCCCATTTTATGAAGCTTCATACGTGTTGTATTGGAGCCGGCCGGAGTGGCCGAGGGGTTCTAGGCGCTTCAGTCAGGAACCGCGCGACCGCTACGGTCGCAGGTTCGAATCCTGCCTCGGGCATGGATGTGTGTGAATGTGTGTGATGTCCTTATGTTGGTTAGGTTTAAGTAGTTCTAAGTTCTAGGGGACTGATGACCTGAGCTGTTTAGTCCCATAGTGCTCAGAGCCATTTGAACCATTTTGTTGTATTAGTGCTGACAGGGTTCGTGAGTGGAAAATTTAATTGTCCGGTGACTCTTGCAACTAACGTCTCTTATTTTTCGTCACAACATTGTAATACAGGGCTTTATTGTTTAGCTTCTATTGTTCAATCTATACGTCGAAGAAGAAATTATTGAAATGAAAGAAAATTTCAATAGTACGATTAAAATTCGAGTTAAACGATGTCAGTGATATGATTCGCTGATGACATTGCTATCCTCAGTGAAATTTAAGAAGAATTACAGGATCCGTTGAAGGTAATGAACAGTCTAATGACTACAGAATACGGACTGAGAGTAAATCGATGAGAGGAAAGCAATGAAAACTAGCAGAAATGAGAACAGCGAGAAATTTAACATTATAATTGAGGATCATGGAGTAGACGAAGTTAATGAATTCTGCTATTTAGGCATCAAAATGACCCATGATGGACGGAGAAAGGTGGATATAAAGAGGAGACTAGCACCGCCAAAAAGGACGTTGCCGGCCACGAGAAGTCTACTAGTATCAAGAAGAAATTTTTGAGAACTACATTTGGAGCACAGCACTGGATGGTAGTGAGACATGGACTCTGGAAAATTGGAACCGTAAGAGAATCTAAGCGTCTGAATTAGGGTACTACAGGAGAATGTTACAAATAGGTGGGCCGTTGCGGTAAGGAATGGAGAGGTTCTCCGCGGAATCGGAGAGGAAGAGATATATGGAAAACACGACGAGAAAAAGGTAGAAAACGTGACGAGAAGAAGGGACATATGTTAAGACACCAGGGAATAACTTCCGTGGCACTACAGAGAGGTGCTGAGGGTAAAGGTTGTAGAGTGTGACCGAGATTTGAAAACATCCAAGAAATAACTGAGGACGTAATTTGCAAGTGCTACCCTGAGATGAAGAGGTTGGTACAGGAGACGAACTCGTGGCGGATCGTAACAAAACAGTCCGAATACTGATGACTTAAAAACAAAAAATGAAAAATCCTCTTCAATGAACGTCCGTCACGATCAATCAACACACACTTCCATCCGCGATGTGAGTTAGCGGTTGATGTATTCCGACTTTTCATGTATGGGATATAAATCGCAGATACGGTGCCACTTGAATCGCCAAACATTTCTGCTATTTTTGCTATGTAAGTATACACCATACAACCACGAACAATGCGCCAACTTTCGAGTGGACTGGTCCCCGACCTAATGAACTCACAACTACACGAAATATTGTTCTGACCACGACTGACATTAGCAACGTACTGAGACACTGATCAAATACAAAAGAGCAACCTACCGTCTTCGCATACAATTACATTTAAGTCTGCATTTCTGACTGTGTTTCCATATTTCTGTCCAAACCCTATATGTCTGACGTAATGGCCCCGACGAGAATATCAGACAAATTAGAGCTAATATGTAACTTTGTTATCATTCGTCCAACACATTATTTACCGGTGGAACAGGAAGGGAAGAAAAGATATAGTAGGAGTTGTAAGGTTATTAGCTTATCTTTCGTGTTTAGTGAAAATTGTGTTAGCTCTATATTTTCATTCGATGTGTCATACTTCACATCTGTATTCCGGCAGTTTTTTGAAACAGAAGTTTTCAACAGTCTTTGTCTTACGCCACAGAAGTTCTGAGAACAAGCACTGTGACCTTCTGTTGCCATTAGAATCGTCATTGACAGTAGCATTCTGTGAGAAATTAAATGAGAGAGCCGAGTATTGGCCATACTGTTCAAGTGTCTGGAAATAGCTAACAGAATACACATGAACAAATGTAGAGGGTGTTGAACGTTGGAAATGTGATGTAGTAAAGATTCATTTCAAAAGAGACAAGGTATTCAGGTGATGTTCTTGCTGCAGTGACTGATCGAATGTAATTTACGACAAGTTTGTGAACGGTAAATTTCCGACGATTTTTCTTTACCAGTTAAAATCAGTTAGTTTCATCATCGAGACGCGATTAAGCAAAAGTATCTGTTCACATAGATTGCACTCATAAGTTATAGATTTAAGACTCTTTTACCATTCTGTTAGCTCATTTCATGGCAGAGTCATATTTTAAAAAAATGAGTGATTTCTGTAAATTTTATTGCAATTTTTAAGAAATTAGTGTTTTAGTACAGTTTTTGAATGTTAGTCTCTTTTGAGTCATTTAGTAAATGACATATCTTCCACTGTCTCCTCACAAAAATTTGATTTTGTAAAAGTGTGTCGCCGCATTGTACTAAGCAGAACACAGGTGCACAAAGATAAGACTAAACGTTAATTTGCTTAGGATAGCTGCATGTCCTTTCGTTGTACTGTGCCAGGCTTTCTTTCCTTTTTAGTTGGTTTGCTGCTCCACAAAATTTTTATGCTTATCAGTATCGAGCAGTATCGAGTTTCGGCCGCCACAGGTAAGCCATGAAAATTCATTAGGGCGAATCCAACATTAGTTAGGAAACACCCTGAAATAATTCACAATTAAGCACCACATTTCAAAATCCGATACAGTATATGTAATGTTCAGGTCAAATTATATTTCTTTATACAGACTCCATGTTACAGTGCAGCGTTACGTTAGTGTCATATTGATTATTTTTTTGAAATTTGGTTTAGTCTGCTTGCGCACCTAAGTTCACAGCGCTGTGCAACACAGAGCTTCAGAGAACAGCTTATTCATTATGCAGTTCTACGATTTCAATCCTTTAGCAAAAATTACTTCAAATACAATTACATAATTTCAGATAGTTTTGGCTACAAGGGGGGGGGGGAGGGGGGAAGTTAATGAGATAGCGTTTACGTAATTAGCCTACACCTTTTCATTATTGAGAATTACAATATAAAGACATACGTAGTTAAAGTATAGGAAACAGGCCAGTTTAGCTCAGTTTACGACAACAATAACAACAACAGACTCCTTTTTCATACATGTTACAAAGTTCCCTCCGCCATACGCCGTAAGGGAACTACCGATTAGACACTGAAAGGAGAAAGAAACTGGTACAGGCATGAGTATTCAAATACGGAGGTATGTAAAGATTGAGAATATGGCACTATGGTCGGCAACGCCTGTATAAGAAAACAAGTGTCTGCTGCAGTTGTTAGATCGGTTACTGCTGCTTTAACGACATGTTGTCAATATTTAAGTGTGTCTCAACTTGGTGTTATAGTAGGCGCACGAGCGATGGGACATAGCATCATCTACGTAGCGATGAAGTGGAGATTTTCCCATACGGCCATTTCACGAGTTTACCGTGGTCTAGGGATAGCGTCTTTGATTCATAATCAAAACGTCTTCGGTCCCCGGTTCGATCCCCGCCACTGCCTAAATTTTGATAAATAATCAGCATTGGCGGCCAAAGATTTCCGGCATAAGAAGTCAGCCTCATTCTGCCAACGGCCTTGTCAAAGAGGGCGGAGGAGCGGATAGAGGTTCAGGGCACACTCTTGTCCTAGGGGTGGGAAATTGCCCCTAAAGGCGGAAGAATCAGCAATGATCAACGACATGAGGATGCAGAAGGCAATGGAAATCACTGCATTAAAGACACGTAACGTGTATCCACAGGACATGTGGCCTGTAATTGAAGAAGTATCATGATGATCTCTCCATTGGCAAAAGATTCCGGAATAGTCCCCCATTCGGATCTCCGGGAGGGGACTGCCAAGGGGGAGGTTACCATGGGTAAAAGATTGAATAATCAACGAAAGGATAACGTTCTACGAGTCGGGGGGGTAGTATGTCAGAAGCTTGAACGTGGTAGGGAAACTAGAGAATCTGAAAAGGGAAATGGAAAGGCTCAATCTAGATATAGTAGGGGTCAGTGAAGCGAAGTGGAAGCAAGACAAGGATTTCTGGTCAGATGAGTATCGGGTAATATCAACAGCAGCAGAAAATGGTATAACAGGTGTAGGATTCGTTATGAACAGGAAGGTAGGGCAGAGGGTGTGTTACTGTGAACAGTTCAGTGACCGGGTTGTTCTAATGAGAATCGACAGCAGACCAACACCGACAACGATAGTTCAGGTATACACGCCGACGTCGCAAGCTGAAGATGAACTGATAGAGAAAGTGTTTGAGGATATTGAAAGGGTAATGCAGTATGTAAAGGGGGACGAAATTCTTATAGTCATGGGCGACTGGAATACAGTTGTAGGGGAAGGAGTAGAAGAAAAGGTTACAGGAGAATATGGGCTTGGGACGAGGAATGAAAGAGGAGAAAGACTAATTGAGTTCTGTAACAAGTTTCAGCTAGTAATAGCGAATACCCTGTTCAAGAATCACAAGAGGAGGAGGTATACCTGGAAAAGGCCGGGAGATACGGGAAGATTTCAATTAGATTTCATCATGGTCAGACAGAGATTCCGAAATCAGATACTGGTTGTAAGGCGTACCCAGGAGCAGATATAGACTCAGATAACAATGTAGTAATGAAGAGTAGGCTGAAGTTCAAGACATTAGTCAGGAAGAATCAATACGCAAAGAAGTGGGATGCGGATGTACTAAGGAATGACGAGATACGTTTGAAGTTCTCTAACGCTATAGATACAGCAATAAGAAATAGCGCAGTAGGCAGTACAGTTGAAGAGGAATGGACATCTCTAAAAAGGGCCATCACAAAAGTTCGGAAGGAAAACATAGGTACAAAGAAGATAGCTACGAAGAAACCATGGGTAACAGAAGAAATACTTCAATTGATTAATGAAAGGAGGAAGTACAAACGTGTTCGGGAAAATCAGGAATACAGCAATACAAGTCGCTGAGGAGTGAAATAAATTGGAAGTGCAGGGAAGCTAAGGCGAAATGGCTACAGGAAAAATATGAAGACATCGAAAAAGATATGATTGTCGGAAGGAGAGACTCAGCATACAGGAAAGTCAAAAGAACCTTTGGTGACATTAAATGCAACGGTGGTAACATTAAGAGTGCAACGGGAATTCCACTGTTAAATGCAGAGGAGAGAGCAGATAGGTGGAAAGAATACATTGAAAGCGTGTATGAGGGTGAAAATTTGTCTGATGTGATAGAAGAAGAAACAGGAGTCGATTTAGAAGAGATAGGGGATCCAGTATTAGAATCGGAATTTAAAAGAGCTTTGGAGGACTTACGGTCAAATAAGGCAGAAGGGATAGATAACATTCCATCAGAATTTCTAAAATCATTGGGGGAAGTGGCAACAAAACGACTATTCACGTTGGTGTCTAGAATATATGAGTCTGGCGATATACCATCTGACTTTCGGAAAAGCATCATCCACACAATTCCGAAGGCGGCAAGGGCTGACAAGTGCGAGAATTATCGCACAATCAGCTTAACAGCTCATGCATCAAAGCTGCTAACAAGAATAATATACAAAAGAATGGAAAAGAAAATTGAGAATGCGCTCGGTGACGATCACTTTGGCTTTAGGAAAAGTAAAGGGACGAGAGAGGCAATTCTGACGTTACGGCTAATAATGGGAGCAAGGCTAAAGAAAAATCAAGACACGTTCATAGGATTTGTCGACCTGGAAAAAGCGTTCGACAATATAAAATGGTGCAAGCTGTTCGAGATTCTGAAAAAAGTAGGAGTAAGCTATAGGGAGAGACGGGTCATGTACAATATGTACAACAACCAAGAGGGAATAATAAGGGTGGACGATCAAGAACGAAGTGCTCGTATTAAGAAGGGTGTAAGACAAGACTGTAGCCTTTCGCCCCTACTCTTCAATCTGTACATCGAGGAACCAATGATGGAAATATAAGACAGGTTCAGCAGTGGAATTAAAATAAAAGGTGAAAGGATATCAATGATACGATTCGCTGATGACATTGCTATCCTGAGTGAAAGTGAAGAAGAATTAAATGATCTGCTGAACGGAATAAACAGTCTAATGAGTACACAGTATGGTTTGAGAGTATATCGGAGAAAGACGAAGGTAATGAGAAGTAGTAGAAATGAGAACAGCGAGAAACTTAACATCAGGATTGATGGTCACGAAGTTAATGAAGTTCAGGAATTCTGCTACCTAGGCAGTAAAATAACCAATGACGGACGGAGCAAGGAGGACATCAAAGCAGACTCGCTATGGCAAAAAAGGCATTTCTGGCCAATAGAAGTCTACTAATATCAAATACCGGCCTTAATTTGAGGAAGAAATTTCTGAGGATGTATGTCTGGAGTACAGCATTGTATGGTAGTGAAACATGGACTGTGGGAAAACCGGAACAGAAGAGCATCGAAGCATTTGAGATGTGGTGCTATAGACGAATGTTGAAAATTAGGTCGACTGATAAGGTACGGAATGAGGAGGTTGTACGCAGAATCGGAGAGGAAAGGAATATGTGGGAAAACACTGATAAGGAGAAGGGACAGGATGATACGACATCTGTTAAGACATGAGGGAATGACTTCCATGGTACTAGAGGGAGCTGTAGAGGGCAAAAACTGTAGAGGAAGACAGAGATTGGAATACGTCAAGCAAATAATTGAGGACGTCGGTTGCAAGTGCTACTCTGAGATGAAGAGGTTAGCACAGGAAAGGAATTCGTGGCGGGCCGCATCAAACCAGTCAGTAGACTCATGGAAAAAAAAAAAAAAAAAAAAACGTGAATATCAGGAACCCGGTAGAACATCAGATCTCCAACATCGCTGAAGCCGGAAAAGACCCTCCAACAAAGGGACTAACTACGACTGATGAGAATCGTTCAACGTGACAGAAGTGCAACCCTTCCGCAAATTGCTGCATATTTCAATGCTGGGCCATCAACAAGTGTCAGCGTGCGAACCACTCAACGAAACATCATCGATATGGGCTTTCTGAGCCGAAGGCCCACCCGGGTACCCTTGGTGACTGCATGACACAAAACTTTACACCGACATTGGACTGTTGATGACCGGAAACATATTGCCTGCTTGGACGAGCCTCGTTTCAAGTTGTATCGAGCGGATGGGTATGTACGGGTATGGAGACAACCTCATGAATACGTGGACCCTCCATGTTAGCAGCGGACTGCTTAATCTGGTGGAGGCTCTGGAATGATGTGGGCGTTTGCGAGTAATATGGAACCCCTGGTACATCTAGATACCACTCTCGAGGTGATACGTACGTAAGCATCCTATCTGACCATCTGGATCCATTCATGTCTATTGTGCATTCGAATGGACTTGGGAAATTCTAGTGCGACAATGCGACTCCCCACACGTCCAGAATTGCTACAGAGTGGTGGCTCCAGGGACACTTTTCTGAGTTTAAACACTTCCGCTGGCCACCAAACTCTCCAGAAATGAACATTGTTGAACATATCTGGGATGTCTGGCAACGTTTTCTTCAGAAGTGGTCTCCGTCCCTCGTACTCTTACGGATTTATGGACAGCCTACAGGATTCATGGTGTCATTTCCCTCCAGCACTACCTCAGACATTAGTCGACTCAATGCCAGGTCGTGTTGCGGTACTTTCGCCTGTTCGCTGAGGCCATACACGATATTAGACAGGGTACCTGTATCTTTGGCTCTTCAGAATTTACAATAGTTTTTCTCGAAAGCAATAACTTAGTCTAGTGGTGGTTGCTGCTGTTGGTGTTGAGATTTTCAGTACAAAGTCTGATTAGATGCAGCTATCCACGCTTCTCTATCCTGTGCGAGTCTCTTCATCTCCGAATACTACTGCAAGCTACATCATATTTACTACCTTTGTCTCCAATTTTAACCGCTTCCGCTCCCAACTTCTGTTCACTACTAAATTGGTGATCCTTCGATGTCTCAGAATATGTACTATAAATGTATCCCTTCGTTTGGTCAAGTTACGCAACAAATTTTTAGTCTCCCAAATTCTATTCAATACATGCTCATTACTTACATGATCTATCTAACGTGCAGAATTCTTCTCTAGCTGCACATTTCAAAAGCTTCTATTCTCTTCTCGTCTAACCTGCTTGTTTTCTATATTTTGCACTTCCCTACAGGCATACAATCCAGACACATACTTTCAGAAAAGAGTGCCAAGCCCTTACGTCTGTATACGATGTTAACAAATTTCTCTTCTTCAGAAACGCGTCTCTTGCCGTTGCCAATCTACATTTCATATCGTCTCTTCTTAGGCCGTCATCAGTTATTTTGCTGCCCAAATAGAAAAAGTCATATACTGTTTTACATGCATCGTATGCTAGCCTTTTTCCCTCGGCATCATATGGTTTAATTCGACTACGTTTATGGAGCGCGATGGCGCGGTCATTAGCACCCTTGACTCGCATTCGGAATGGCAACGGTTCAAATCTGCGTCGAGCCATCCAGATTTAGTTTCCCTAGATCGCTCCGGGTAAATGCTGGAATGGTTTTTCTTCCTTATCCTTGACATTAACCGAGCTCTAATGAACTCACTGTCGACGGGACGTTAGACCTAATCTTCCTTCTTCATTCCATTATCTTGGTTTTGCTCATTTATGTTCATCTTATATCCTCATTTCAAAACATAGTCGATTCCGTCAAACTGCACTACCAAGTCCCATTCTGTCTCTGACAGGATTTCGGAGACATCGGCAAACCTCGAAGATTTTATTTCTTCTCCCTGAACTTTAATTCCTATTACAAATTTTTCTTTGGTTTCTTGTACTGCTTGGTTAGTGTAGAAATTGAATAACATCTTGGATCGGCTACAATCCTGTCTCATGCCCTTCTCAAATATTACTTGTATTGTACGTTATCCGGGGACCTAGAAACGACGGAGAGGCTCCGTCCCCTCCGCAGCAGCAGTGGTCCACAACCCCATGACGACTACCGCAGTCCACACCTTCGCCGCCCCACACCGAACCAATGTTTCAGGGTTGTAGTGCGATTCGTCCCCCGGTGGACCCCCCTGGAACGTCTCACACCAGGCGAGTGTAACCCCTATGTTTGCCTGGTAGAGTAATGGTGGTGTACGCTTACGTGGAGAACTTGCTTGCGCAGCAATCGCCGACATAGTGCATCTGAGGCGGAATAAGGGGAACCAGCTCGCGTTCGCGGAGTCAGATGGACAACCGCCTAAAAACCATCCACAGATTGGCCGCTCACCGGAGCTCGACACAAGTCCACCGGGTAGATTCGAGCCAGGGACCAGACGCTCCTTCCCAATCCGGAAAACCGTGCGTTAGAGCGCACGGCTAACCGGGCGGACCAACCACTACTTACCTTTCACGCCCCTCGTCTCTTATAACTGCCACCTGGCTTTTGTACAAGTTGCAAATGGCCTAATAAATTTCGTCCTAATGTTGTGTAACAGCTAAGCAGCACTTCCTTGCAATGTGGTGGCTCACCCGTGTGCGGCGTGACAGAATGTCGGAGAGCGGCCACCGCAAGCGCGGGATGGCTAGTATAGGATAGGATTGCGTGCAACCGGCTGCCGCCATGAAAGTGAGACAAGCGGCCCGGCACGGCTTGGATGTCTGTCTGCGGTCGCGACTCACGCTCCGCTCCCACGCTGACCCTACCTGCTGCCTGCTGCCCGGCTCCGTCTCTCAGGCGGCGCCTGTGTCGCGACTGCCGGCGGCGCGCAAGCAGGTGCGTCTGCGTCTCGTTGTCGCCGTCCCCGCGGCGTTTGCTCTGGCGGTGCGGTGCGCGCGTTTACAGTGGCTCTGCTCAGTCTCACGTCAGCACATCCCGACGCCTTGTGCAGGCTTCAGGGTCGCGCCACTGGCGAATGCGTTATTCCTCTGCAAGCACACTCTCTGGGGGCTCTGAGGGCGTCGCGGCGGGCGCAACACCTGTGAGTACAAACTGTTCGCTACAGCGTAAGGCTACAAGCGTCACCAACGCGAGTTTCCTTTCATAAGAAAGGATTCTCAATCTGTAACAAAATGATTAGCATACACTTCCTTTAGACACAATCATCGAGGAAGTTTAGGGACGATTCTGCAGTTGGGGAGCCGGCCGCGGTGGTCTCGCGGTTCTAGGCGCTCAGTCCGGAGCCGCGCAACTGCTAAGGTCGCAGGTTCGAATCCTGCCTCGGGCATGGATGTGTGTGATGTCCTTAGATTAGTTAGGTTTAAGTAGTTCTAAGCTCTAGGGGACTGATGACCACAGATGTTAAGTCCCATAGTGCTCAGAGCCATTTGAACCATTTTTGCAGTTGGGGAACGTGAAAGCTAAACACTGAATATCCATCGCTTTGATTTGCAGCTCCTTGTATTGGCCGTGTCTGCAGTTAAAATTGTTGGATGTGAGGTCCGTCAGTTATGCAAAACACCGTTCTTCTGTTTCGGCACCACTGTGCCATCATCGGTGGGTTTCCGTTTTTATTTTTTCTGCAATGTGAACATTTTTGTTAAATGATTATATTATGTTCATTTTTAGTTCAAACAAAAGATCATTTCTTTTTCGAAATACCTTTAAATTTGGTGTGCATGAAAAGTGATCCAGAAAATTCATGCACACCAAATATCAAGGTATTTACAAAAAGAAACGATCTGTTGTTTGAAATAAAAGTGCAGATAATTTTACAATCATTTGACAAAAATATTCACATTGCAGAATAAATAAAAACGAAAAGCCACTGATGATGGCACAGTGGTGCCGAAACATGAGAAAAACTGTGTTTTGCATAATTGGCGGACCCCACATCCAACAATTTAAAAACTGAATGTTTATACAAACATGTAACGTAAATAAAGCGGGGTCTATAATTCGTTTCGTCATTGTTTACTTTATATCTTCCATTGATTTTTATGCTTTTCTTATTGTTTCACTAAGATTTTCTTTCGAAAGAGTGCCACTTGAAATTTTGTTGCTGACCGGCAAAAAGAAAGACAAAAAAAGAAGGGCTGCATACAGTCACCTGTTTCTGTATATCGTTTTATGACACTTGTGTGCCGCAATATTAATAGATAACATATTTTGCAGAAAGATACATTAAATATGATCATTTTGTCAAACTGCTATGACCAGTGCTAATACTTGCTTCCGAGTGGGGTCCTACGGCCTGTGTAAAATTTTTAAGAGACGTTATTTTTCCTACATTATGCTCTAATTTTTCACACACGCAGATTTTTCTCAAACCGTTTCAGCCAGATAATAAAAAATGTTTTCCCTTAACAATTATGTGACTATACTGGTAACAAAGAAAACAGATTTTATTTCTTTTTTTTTGTTTTGTTTACTTTGACCTAGTTAAATTTGAAAGTGATGTTGAGAAACTACACACTCTTACACACAGAAATCACAAATAAAATGTCGAATTCAACTAATAGGAAGGCTACAATAAAATATGCAAGAGAGGCTGGCATGTGTTTCAACTTACCTCACCAACGGGGCACGTTGCAACACACCAAAATTTCATAGACAATACTCTACTCAGTTTGAAAGATTGGCGACGTGAAAGAGGTGAGAAGTTCCTTTGTTTATAACGGAAAGCAAATAATAAAATTTTAATGTTGTTTCTGAATTTGCTTTCAACCAGGGATCGATTCCCCTACTGCACTTATTGTTGAAAACGCTTGTATCTGGGGGCTGGAATTTGTGAAAACATTGGGAAGGGAATGATAGAAGCTCTAAACCATTGTTATTGCTTTTATTAAGCGCTTCTGTACTGAGATGAGACGAATGCTTGTCCAACAGTAGTAGGACAGGATCTTCTTTCGTTGGTCTGGTTTGCTTTATAAAATGATCTAAAAATGTTAGAAAAGATAGCTCCACCACCCATCCCGAACCTGTGGCAGCACCGATGCATCTGGGGAGCCCGACGCGGATAAAATGGCCTTTAAGATATTTCCTTGGAAATATTATCGAGGGTCGAATGAAGATCTCTGGAGTACATATAGCAGCCGCCCCGTTCAGCAGAGCTTACAATTCCAACTTCATACCTTTCTGTGCAATTATCGTGGTTGGCTTTAACACTTTAGTTACACCCGTTTCGTCCACGTTCCAGTTTCTGAAACAGGGAAGAGGATGACGAGAATAAACATGCAACTTTTGGAAAAACTCCACAATTTTATTAAATGTTGTCATATTTCCTAGACTTATGCTTTCGGGTTGTCTGACGGGAAGATCATTCACTCTCTCCAAAAATCATGAAGACCAATCGGCTACAGCTGTTTCGTTTTGTACCCAAAATACTGAAATTTTCAGGTTAAACTATTTTATAGGAAGATACCTCACGTTTCGTACTTCCTCTTTAGTCAAACCGATTATAATTTCGCCGTAACTCACGATATAATCCCTGAATATTATTTACTAACTGTTCGAAATTAGTTCATATGTTTAGAGTACCCACAAGTGACTTTTCCCTCATTTTCCTTTATCTCTGTGATGAATCGAGAGTGGGTATAGTGACAAATATTAAATTCTTCTGCAATTTTTCCAGTAGAGTAAACGCCCTTTCCTCCATTTTCTAGAACCAGAGTGGCTGTCTCTGCAAAACATCTGTAGGTGTCACACCTTTTTCTTTTTTGCATTTGTAATGACGCAGTTTGTTTATCTGAAAGTAAAAATTTAGAATGAGTAAACCTAAGATACAAGAAGAACAAAAATAAAAGCATTACATTATTGAACAGTCATAAAAAGTCTACCTAATCAAGAGCGGAGAACGTTGCAACGCCGTGTTGCAACATATCCTACTTTGCACCGCCATATAAAAGACAAGTAAACTTCCTGACAATCACTTTTAGATGAAAGAAAAAGAACAAAAGAAAGTCTTCTACTGCCATCTGTGACCATCACAGTGAAGATACCACGCATTTAAAGGTGCCTCCACACGATGGCAGCACGTGATAGGATACTTCAGGAAAAAAATGCAGATGTCGCACTGTACCCCTGTCGAAACGAGCCTCTCCTTCCCATAATATATGGTGACGTAATGAAACGCCAGCAACCACACACTTATAAAATACTAATATTTATATTCAACTCGTAATCGATTTTTGTCACGTATCTTGTTTCTCGTTTTATGCAGTGCATGTCATAGTACGTGACAATAATAAGTTCACTCCATCTACATATACCAATTTAAAAAAAAAAAAAACACGTTTCTTCTTTTAAAATTTTCGAGTATTAAGCTTAGATGTGCTGTTCCTTTCCTATCTTTTCCTTTAAACCTTTTCGCCTGGCCTACCAACTGCAATACATCTCCTTATATCTTTGAATACCGGCGACTCGTTTTCTTAATAATATTTCTTCAAACAACTTTTGTGGAACATGCTTACTAACCAAGAGACCATTACAGTTGGTTTGATAAACAGAGATCCTTGCTGACGTGAACGATTAGTTGTAGACAGTAATGATGGCGATAATTTAGCACGACAGTAATTTTAATCGGAGGGTGGACGGTATGAAATTGAATATTGTCTCGATCCCGGGCTTGAGAAACATTTATACCTGTGGGGTGACAGCAGGTAGTGACCTACAGCGACCAACAGTAATTTGCGCTTGAGTTTTGAAAATGTATGACATCATGCCTCTACTTGGTAGCACGTCGGAACGAAAGTCATTAGCAAGCTATGGTATGTGTCGGACCTTCATAGAAGCTACAACCACCGTTGAAGATATCGTTCGCAGATGAGGACAAAGCGTTGGGTTCCTTCAAAAAAATCATTGAGCACGTCCTAACAGCCCTATAAAGGTCCAGCGGTGACGGACCGCCTTCTTATCCTCAGCCGATAAGCGTCACTGGATGCCGATGTGGAAGGGCATATGGCTAGCTCACCACCCTCCCGGCCGTTGTCGGTTTTAATAACCGGAGGCGCTACTTTTCAATTAGGTAGCTCCTCAATTGGCCTCGCAAGGTTTAAGCGCACGCTGCTTGCCACAAGCGCTTGGAGAACCCAAATTACTACCCATGCAAATGTTAACCAAGCCCGAAAGCGCTTAACTTCGGTGATCTGACGGGAACCGTTTTTACTACTGCGACAAGGCCGTTGGCCCACAGCAGAATGGACCGTCGTACTTCCGTAAGCGTAATTAAATACAACACAGCGATATTTTAATACAAATCATTTCCAGTCATGCAGTAAGGACGTTAGTCAATAAGTTAGCCTAGACTATTCTTCTTGTGGATGGGTAGAAACACCGGAAACACATCAAGTTAGTGTTTATTGACTTCTTCAGTTGTGGTGCGATGTAAGATTAGTGTCTGATGTCCAGTGGGCATAGGAAGTGCCGGCCGGTGTGGCCGGGCGGTTCTAGGCGCTTCAGTCTGGAACCGCGCGACCGCTACGGTCACAGGTTCGAATCCTGCTTCGAGCATGGATATGTATGATGTCCTTAGGTTAGTTAGGTTTAAGTAGTTCTAAGTTCCAGGGGACTGATGAGCTCAGAGCCATTTGAACCATTTGAACCACAGGCGGAAGAATGGGGAAATTGGTCGTTACCTTGTAGAGAACCGTGCTGGCATTTGCCTTAAGCGATTTAGAGAAATCAAGGAACAACTAAATCTGATTTTCCGGAGTTTAACCTTTTAGACTTTGGCTTTCAGGCATCATGAGTGAATTAACATTCAACTTATAGGAAAAAGAAAGAGTTACGTTACACCTGAATTCACGTACCATGAGGAAAGTATGAACCACAAGCGTTTACCCCTCTGGGCAAAGAGACCATCAATTCCTGTTCCGTAGAACGCAATCGACCCCTGACGAAACCGCAACCGCACTCACTGTTGCATTTCTTCTTCGGACTGAAACCTACGTCCATGCTTTCTTCAGGTCCCAAAGATGTGGAAATCACACGGTAAAAGATCCAGGTCGTAAGGAGGATGTTGCAGCGTTTCTCAACCAAATCGCTGAAGCATAGCCATCGTGCGATTGGCAGTATGGGGGCGAGGGTTATCGTGCAACAGGATGATTCCGTCCGACAGTATTCCGACAGCCCGAGAGCAAACGGCACAAAGCCAACGGTGAGAACATCACCCCCCCCCCCCTCCTCTATTCGTACCACCATAGAAATCCAAAGCTGTTTACACATGTTCTGGTAAGGTCCTTACTACATTTTCCTTCGACTTAAGCAGCTCTTCGTCTGTCTGTCGAACTGTGACTCCCATTACGTTAAAACAACCGGGAATGCTGTCGG
This sequence comes from Schistocerca piceifrons, assembly GCF_021461385.2. NCBI lineage: Eukaryota > Metazoa > Arthropoda > Insecta > Orthoptera > Acrididae > Schistocerca > Schistocerca piceifrons. Next base: position 364,326,344 of record NC_060144.1, on the reverse strand, counting down.
ATAGAAGCATCCTGCTGAACGATAACATCTGCCCTCATACTGCTAATCGGACAAAGGCTATGCATCAGCGATGTTATTGGGAAATACTGCAACATCATCTGTGCAGCTCGGATAATTCACTGTGTGGTTTTCATTTCCTTTGCGACCTGAAGAAAGACATGCATGGACGTCGATTTCTGTTGGACGAGTTAGTTCAAGAGTGGGTGCGGTTGTGGGTCCGTCAGCGACAGCCCGCGTTCTCCGAAACAGGAACTGATCGTCTTGTCTCCCAGCATGGTAAATATCTTAACACATGTGGTCATTACTTTTGAATGGAACCATTTCATGGTCCCGTTGTGATGGGTGTTCGGTTTCCGTATGACTTCTCCTTATACATAAAGAGTTTACAGTACATGGTGGAGGGTTCATTTACCTATATTTTCTGTTTTCTTTCCTGCTTCATTCACTTATTAATGGAGGGAAAACAGACAGTATGCCTCTGCACGTGCCCTGATGTCTTATGTTTTTCACATGATTTTATACGGGTGATATATGGTGATAGATGCCAATGCTCTTTTCCCGAGCATTTATGATGCACATTCGTATTATCTAACCTGATTTTATACGGGTGATATACGGTGATTGATGCCAATGCTCTTTTCCCGAGCATTTATGACGCACATTCGTATTATCTAACCTGAATTTATACGGGTGATATACGGTGATTGATGCCAATGCTCTTTTCCCGAGCATTTATGACGCACATTCATATTATCTAACCTGATTTTATACGGGTGATATACGGTGATTGATGCCAATGCTCTTTTCCCGAGCATTTATGACGCACATTCGTATTATCTAACCTGATTTTATACGGGTGATATACGGTGATTGATGCCAATGCTCTTTTCCCGAGCATTTATGACGCACATTCGTATTATCTAACCTGATTTTATACGGGTGATATACGGTGATTGATGCCAATGCTCTTTTCCCGAGCATTTATGACGCACATTCGTATTATCTAACCTGATTTTATACGGGTGATATACGGTGATTGATGCCAATGCTCTTTTCCCGAGCATTTATGATGCACATTCGTATTATCTAACCTGATTTTATACGGGTGATATACGGTGATTGATGCCAATGCTCTTTTCCCGAGCATTTATGACGCACATTCGTATTATCTAACCTGATTTTATACGGGTGATATACGGTGATTGGTGCCAATGCTCTTTTCCTGAGCATTTATGACGCACATTCGTATTATCTAACCTGATTTTATACGGGTGATATACGGTGATTGATGCCAATGCTCTTTTCCCGAGCATTTATGACGCACATTTGTATTATCTAACCTGATTTTATATGGGTGATATACGGTGATTGATGCCAATGCTCTTTTCCCGAGCATTTATGACGCACATTCGTATTATCTAACCTGATTTTATACGGGTGATATACGGTGATTGATGCCAATGCTCTTTTCCCGAGCATTTATGACGCACATTCGTATTATCTAACCTGATTTTATACGGGTGATATACGGTGATTGATGCCAATGCTCTTTTCCCGAGCATTTATGACACACATTCGTATTATCTAACCTGATTTTATACGGGTGATATACGGTGATTGATGCCAATGCTCTTTTCCCGAGCATTTATGACGCACATTCGTATTATCTAACCTGATTTTATACGGGTGATATACGGTGATTGATGCCAATGCTCTTTTCCCGAGCATTTATGACGCACATTCGTATTATCTAACCTGATTTTATACGGGTGATATACGGTGATTGATGCCAATGCTCTTTTCCCGAGCATTTATGACGCACATTCGTATTATCTAACCTGATTTTATACGGGTGATATACGGTGATTGATGCCAATGCTCTTTTCCCGAGCATTTATGACGCACATTCGTATTATCTAACCTGATTTTATACGGGTGATATACGGTGATTGATGCCAATGCTCTTTTCCCGAGCATTTATGACGCACATTCGTATTATCTAACCTGATTTTATACGGGTGATATACGGTGATTGATGCCAATGCTCTTTTCCCGAGCATTTATGACTCACATTCGTATTATCTAACCTGACCTGTTATTATCTTAGCAGCGCATCGCTGAAGTCGTTCGACGACTCTTGTCGTGCCTACTTCATAAAGACCCGAAACACTGGAATAGTACTCTACAATTTGTCCCACTAGTATCCTGTATGTGATTTCTTTAACAGGTACATTGAATTTCCCCTTTTCACCCAAAATTATATCGGTTATTCGTATCAGAGTTAAGTGTTTATAAGATTAGACGTGCTCAGAAAGTTCACCACTAATCCTATAATAAACTAGCGGGTTATTTTTCTTTCTTCTAGACATTGTCTCAAATTTATTTACATTTAAAGAGAGTTTGTGCAATTCTTGAGAAGAATCATCATCTGAGAAGGAACCAATTTCTAGCCGCATAGTGCTCCACAGGGCTACCGTCTGATTCTAATGAAGTTTTATCGGTGCTACAAACATTCAATAGATTTGAAGGGATCACTAGCACACGCTTAATTACTCTGAATCAACGCAGACACCTGGTCGCCGTTGCTTTTCTTAGAGACTGTCGGCCAGATGAAGACAGTTCGGACTCTTCTGGAAACACTTGGTGGTGATCACCAACGCAAAGCTGTCTTCTTCTCAGCTTGCAGACTTACCCAATTTGCAACGGAAAGTATAATGGAATTTACTAACATGAGGACCCTATGACAACTGGACTTTTATATGTTTTATATTATGGTACGTGAAGTTCAGAACTGAAATACCAGTCCACAACAGCAGTTCGACGCAGTTCTCGAAAATTCTCTCGAAAATCGATCGTCTTTAATATTCTAAGATGAGGTAAAACTATGTCGAGAGGCCGTGTGGTTGTGTGGTAGAATGATCGCCTGCCACATGTCTGACACGGGTTCGACTCCCGGCCCTGCCATAATTTTAAACAAAGATGTGTGTGCGAATAAGCGTAAAATAGAAAAGTATGAAAATGAGTTTAATTTGTCTTTTTATTTTAAAGAATCACTTATAAAGATTAGTAATTAAGACTGCCTATTTCCAATGAAAACTGGATTTTTGTGTTTGATATGAAATTAGAATATTTTACATAAAAATAGCAATTATATGACAGTTAAGAATCATACTTTTGACGAATTTTACATTTAAAAGTTTGTGGTATTTGAAACGAACGAAAGAAACGAAAAAAATAATGACCGAAACTTGATTCGTACCAGCTAGGGCGCTACTCATTTTCTTTCACCATTGCGTATTTTAAACTTCACAGAATTGTTAGCAGGACAGACGGCCCTGTAAAACAATTTGCATCGGCCGCGAATCTAAAGTAAAACCCCTATGTGGCAAGGGAGCAATCTACCATACAGTCAAACGGCCTGTCTAGAAATAAATTACCTTGCTTGCAGCATATTAAAGACTGTCGGAAAACTTCAATTTTCTCGAGAGTATTTGAGAGATGCATTAAACTGTTTAGGGGGGAGAAATGTTTCAGTTCTGAGATTCACGTACCATAAATAGAAATAAAAAAGTACAAAAATGAGACGGCCTTGTGGTCACCTCACAAGATTGGAACAGTCCAAAGTACTCACTGTCAGGGCGATTGCAGTGTCGGTGGACGACCACTCCGGTCTAGAGCCCCGCAGGCGCCGCCTGTTGGCCCAGATGGCGAGTGTTTTCGGGGTCTCTTCACCTGGCAGCCCCGGGGCGTATCCCGTGATTTAGTGCGCCGCTGTTTACGCCGGGGCTGATGCCGCTCGTAAAGACGCTACGCCGGCTGTCGCTCAGCACCCCTCCGGGACGTCGCCGGCGCCGGCGCCACCTCCGCTGCGGCAAAGAAGTCGTCTCCCAGGGCCAGCCGCACCCCTCCGTGACACGCCTCTCCTCTGCGGCGGCAGTACCTGGCTCTGCTCTGCCGCCTCCACTCCCAGCAATTTCATTCTCTCGCTGAGAGCCAAGGCCGCACTGCACCATTTTATAGATGTTCCTCTTTTCTGAGAGGGAACAAATTGCTACTAGTGGGACACAGTTTAAAGTTACTGAGTCTCATTCTAATGTAACTTTGCTTCACTATTTAAGGAGAAATGGTCCGTACCACAACATTTTCCCGATTACCACTGTTGATGGGCCGGCCGGGGTGGCCGAGCTCTTCTAGGCGCTACAGTCTGGAACCGCGCAAGCGCTACGGTCGCAGGTTTGAATCCTGCCTCGGGCATGGGTGTGTGTGATGTCCTTAGGTTAGTTAGGTTTAAGTAGTTCTACGTTCTAGGGGACTGATGACCTCAGAAGTTAAGTCCCATAGTGCTCAGAGCCATTTGAACAATTTTGAACCACTGTTGATGGAACCTGTGGTGTTACAATGCGCACCCAGTGAAGGAGATGACGTACAGTCTGGCCTCGGAAGCCCCGATTACTTGTAGGTGAGAATCAAGTAGTCACTTTGAACACTGATTAACCGAAGCAAATATCGGGGATCTTGGTGAAGGGGAATGGCATTAGCACAGTCATAACAATGAGAAGATCCCAAATAGGACTTCGTAATTGCGATATATTCTTCATTCAGAATCTTCTTCTTCTTCTGTTCCTTCCGTAATAGGACAGTTGTGGGCTGTTACGGTTCCCATCTCTTTCTCGGTTTTCCAGGATCTATTTTCCTTTTGTTTTAATGTTGTTTATTTAATGTTTTAATCTCTCTGAATCTGTTAGTTCTAGATGTTCATTCTATTTCTGTCTGTTTTCACCCAGTTTTTCATTAACATTCCATATTTTCAACTCCTTTCGAATATCGTCATTTCATATTTTATCTGTTGCTTTACTACCCCTCAATGTTTAATCAAATCTCATTTCTACTTGTTGTGTTTGTTCTTCTTGTCTTTTATTCAGTACCCACGATTCACTTCCATGTGATAGGATTGGCAATGTAATTTTTATAAAATTTCGGTCTTGTTTCTAGACATACTTCCAGAGTCTTTTAACGAAATCTACGTATCGTCTTCGTATTTTTATGATATTTTACAGCCGAAATAGTTAATATGTTTTACCTGTTCTATTGCGTTTCAATCAACGACTGTCTCAGTTATCACAGAATATTTCCATCAAAAAAATTATTAACTTAGATTTATATCCTTTACATATTTTATTCAGTACATAAATTCCTCTTTATAAACCGTCTTCTCTTGAAAATTAAGAAGGAGTGAAACGCCATCAGCACATAGGAGTAATTTTAGGTTTACCACATTGTTTAACTTCTCATGCCCGGGGTTCTCAGTAATGTAAATTTTAAGGGACATCATATTCGCCGTTGATTGTAGAAATTATTTCTTTTACAGTTGCAATTTCGAGCTTTGAGCGATTATCAAGTGGTACTCCAAAAGATTTTGCTACTGCACGTGTCAGATTTTAAAGCAGGATGTTAAAGTCAGACATCTGCTTAAGCAAAATTTTAGCAGTGCCACTTGTAAAATGGTCCAGAGGCTGCAACTACGACTGTAAAATAAATTACTTCTACAGTCAAAGGCGAATACGATGTCGTTCAACAAACTGTCTAGTTGTACCGCAATGTTTATCCTTAAATTACATCTGCGAACTGCATCGTACAGGTGAATGTTAATCAGAGCAGGGGATAAACAACAAACTTCTCTCATTCCTTAATTTATTTGTATTGGTTCTGTACACACTGATGAGCCAAAATATTATGACCATCTGCTTAATAGGCTGTTTGTTCGTCTTTGGAACGAAATACATCACTGATTCAGCGTTCCAGGAGTACAACAGTTCTTTGGAAGGTTTCTGGAGGTATGTAGCATTAGATGTCCACGCTTAGGTATGTAAGTAACGGGCCGCTGATTTGCGTACGCGGCGATGGCGTCCGATAGCGACCCAGATGGGTTTCTTAGGATTTACATCAGCCGAATCACCAATTTGAGTTTGTCGGCCGCGGTGGCCGTGCGGTTCTGGCGCTGCAGTCCGGAACCGCGGGACTGCTACGGTCGCAGGTTCGAATCCTGCCTCGGGCATGTGTGTGTGTGATGTCCTTAGATTAGTTAGGTTTAAGTAGTTCTAAGTTCTAGGGGACTTATGACCTAAGATGTTGAGTCCCATAGTGCTCAGAGCCACCAATTTGAGTTTACTACAATGCTCTTCAACCCACTGTAGCACGGTTCTGGATCCAAGACGCGGACAACTTTACTGCTAGATGCTCACGACAGTAGCACGTGAACATTCGACCAGTTTCGCCGTTTTCGAGATACTTGTTGACAGGCTGTGAGTAACAATAAACTGCCCTCTGTGAAAGTCACTTATATCAACGCCTTACCCATTTGCAGTCAGTACCTTCGCTAGGGTGATCCCCGGCCGTGTCTGCTCAGCTAATATACTTCTGTCACCACGTGACGTGCCCGCAACGCCATCGGGCGCCACCAAACGTCGCGATGGGCAGTGGTCATAATATATAAGCTTCTGTGTATACGCCTTTATACGTCAGATTACTGTTGTTTGTGTTTACAGACTTGCTGGTGTAAACTGTAAAGGATAACCTCTGTGCTTCATTATTCTCCACAAGTTCTCTCTAACCACTTTATCATAACACTTCTCAAAATCCTAAAAGGCAATGTAGGTCTCTTTGTTAACTCCATCCGATTTTGAATGAAATAAATACTGCATAATTCCTTGATCGATCCTTTCCAAATCCAACAAGTTCCTTCACAACTGAACATACTGCATTTCTTTAAATATTGTGGTTAAAATTCCTGCCTTTAGTTTATCCCTCTGTACTCTTCACGTTAATTTTTCTCTCCTTTCCTATGCACCGATATTACTTTTTCTTCCTTCTAATTTCGTGGTACAGGAAATGGTTCAAATGTCTCTGAGCACTATGGGACTTAACTGCTGAGGTCATCAGTCCCCTAGAACTTAGGACTACTTAAACCTAACTAACCTAAGGACATCACATACATCCATACCCGAGGCAGGATTCGAACCTGCGACCGTAGTGGTCGCGCGGTTCCAGAGTGTAGCGCTTAGAACCGCTCGGCCACTTCGACCGGCTTCGTGGTACATTTTGTTGCTTCCAGCACATACTAAAAACAGATTGAATCATTTAAGGTGTAGTGATAACCCATCATTAGTAATTTACTCATCATTAATTCCATCTAAAGCTGTTGTTTTTGAATTTTTTGTGATTTTTCACATCTGCTACGAGTTATTTTATTCTTCTATCATCTCAACTTTCCATTTCTGGAACTTTACCTTTCTTCTCTTCCAAGTTAGCAAGATTTACAAGGCCGTAGCATCTCACTGTGGCCGGTCGCTGTGACGGAGTGGTACTACGCATTTCAGTCCGGAACCACGCGGCTGCTACGGACGCAGGCTCGAACCCTGCCTCGGGCACGGATGTGTGTGATGTCCTTAGGTTAGTTAGGTTTACGTAGTTCTAAGTCTAGGGGACAGATGACCTCAGATGTTAAGTTCCATAGTGCTTACAACCATTTGAACCAATCTGACTGTGCCTTGCTGATTGCGGCTCGCAGTCGTTCAAGAGGTCTTCTGTGATGGACATGGATGCTATGTGTAGGATTCTCCAGCACATCGACAAAAGTGAGGCTGAGTGACCCTACTAGGTCCAGTTTAAAAACCCGTTCCCAGGAAGAAAACAACAGACTGTCAGAGTAGCCACTATTTTCTACTGCCACCTTGAAATTGCATTCCTACAAGTAGCTTACCAGCGATTTCTAACTGTCAAGATCAATTAGATTGCCATTGTCTGGTTGGTCCTAATCGTTAGCTACCTTCTAAGCATGTATTCGTATGCTCCTAGAGTCCTTCAAACCAAGCAGCTTCTTTGCCACCGCTATCTCGGTCGCCACCAGTAGCTAGAGTTTGCAAGGCGTTGCCTTAGAAATTAACGTGGCCCAAAATTACTTCTATACGTAAGGAATATGTTAATTACTTCCCTTCCACTCTTGTTTTCGGTAAACAAAGAAATTTAGGTGCAAGCTTTCTAAAAATTTTAATTTATAATTTAATTCAGTAGTAAAATAATTTTAGTGTAATTAACCTAAGGGCTTATAAGGTTCTTTAAGAGGGTTCTCCTATTTTTTGGTCTTCTGTTATCAGATTCGATGGGGATGCTGTAACTCAGTTTTTGGGCATGTTACTTACTTTTGCTGGTGTCAGACTATGAAGGGTTCCTTACTTTCGCTAAAAGGAACTTCTTTTTTACTATTTCTTTTTGTTCCAGCGTCCTATGAAAGAATATCTTGTGCACATTCTTATTTTTCTTTGACGACACAACCTTCTCTGATTATTTTGCCGTTATCTAAGGTTTAGGCCCATCTAAATTTTCAGAACAATCCCTTTACTAATTGAATGTATTAACGCAATGATATTTTTTGGGGCAGTCAGAGAAAACTACGTGCTGTGAACTAATCTTGTGCCAAGAACTTTAGATTTGGAGAGCGTATCCATTAAATGCTACCAGTATGACACTTTTCCGACATGTCGAGAAATAAATTAACGATAACGGAAGTTAGCTTCAAATGACAAAATCTTTATTTTTGACTTATCTTTTTGTATGTAAGAGGTGGACAAAACATTCATGATACATTTATATAATCGATCCTATATCTTTCTCACTCGAGAATTACAAGCCATGTTGGCCTTAATCTGCAGAGTCCTGCGGGGTGGGGAGATCTGGGGAACACGTGGCCACTGCTCAATTTTTAAACATAGGCATTCAAATGCACTAAATCCACACGGCAAACAAAATGTCGACAGCATTTTTGGTCAGAAGAATTGTATGCACCTCGTGGCTGACATCGAACAGGATTTGGTGGCTGTATATCTGTAGCGTGAAGCGCTTGGAAGCAGATCGACTCATCTTGCCAAATGCACACTCGATACAGTTTTTTTATAATTTAAAATGTTCGCCACAAATAAAAATAAGAGGGCAAGCTATAACTTTTAAGGTTTGGGTTGAGATTTGAATTTAAAGACCGCGTGGTCGCGCCTAACGGAAATGTCGTTATTCTGTACCCAATTAACTGAAACAAAAATTATAACCAGTACCTAATGGTCATTACAAAAATAGATACGAGAAGAAGTTGTTGAGTGTAACAAATTAATAACATATTCAAATAACTTTTGTCCCTCGTTCGACACAGCCGTTCTGAGGGAACGTCTGGTCGCTTACCTGTTTTCAGAACAACTCACTCTGTAACCGTCGCGCGGAGCTCTCTCCGAACCGCCCAAGGTAGTGGGGGAGGCCCATGACCAACCTCTGCTAGGAAAACGTTTTGCTTTACACATCTTTGGCCATACCTTCCTGTTCCTGCCCTCTGCCTTCCACCGACACCGTTTGGTTTGCTAGAAGATTAAGAAACCCACCACTTCTCTGATTCGTCTGCTACAACATTCAAATCACTCACACTTGACTACACACTTTCAGGAAGTGTGAAAAACGGATACATGGACATAGGACGTGCACATAAGGATGAAAAAAGAAATACGTAGACCCATATTGTTTCTACAGGCATGCGGTGGTTGGGGCTGAGAGTAATTAGTTGCATAAAGGATCGATTTAAATTTGGTATTTGTATATCAGATAATACGAAGATTTATTTTGGCACTAATTTTTAATCATGTAACGACAGCTATTGTGATGTAACAAGGCAATGCCACAGTGTCGTTAGGGAAGAGCTGGAGCTATCGAGGGCGTCAGCAGTGTTAAAGCGTGTGAAAACGTAGTTCTGTTGCTCATCACACTGCGAATTGTCGTTTTCGGCAGCGAAATGTGTCGCAATCAACGTCCCAGGAAAAGAGGGTTGGTATCACTGACGCCCTTTATAGCATCCACTGTGGCCATTTCGTGCCGATTCAGCGCGGCGACGTCTGCTCTGGGCATTGCGTTTCTAACATCAACCGCAAAGGCGTCAAAAGAAGGGCGAAATGTAGGGAAGATCGGTGACACGTCCACGGTGGCACTGGGCAGATGCCAATGTGACATCATTAATCCACCTTACACGTTACATGAATTTATGAGCTGTGGCCCTTTACTCGCAACATAGCTGTTTGAAGCGACATCCTACCCGAGGGTGACGTCGTAGGGTGTCACGTTTTCTGCAGGTTGTGCACACCTTTGAAACGAAATTCAGACTTAAGCGTCACAATGGGCGGGAATTAAGGTGTTTCGAGAAAGAGAGCCGTTAATTCTGGGGCGCAGTGTACAGGCATTTTCCTGAAGTTCTTGCATAGTGACCATTTTTCCCTACCAAGGGGGTAAGGTAGCCAGAGGCATCACCGGCATTATGTGTTGTTTTGATTTTCGGGCATATTTTTTAGGTATCTTGATTACATAGTATTTCAAACAATACCAAGCGGCTAGAGCAGACGATTTTCAACCGTATTTTTGTATTGGGCAAATATAACAGAACAGAGAATGGTTTAAATGATGTAGGTTTATAAATTCAAAATCTTCAGAAAAGGCTCGTATGATGAATGACAGTTTTGTACGTGAAACGTCTTAGAAGTCAGTGTTATCTATAGCTTTATGCATAATATGTGGAAGTAAATCTTATTGGGATAAACACCTTTGCCACTTTACCTGATTAGTAGTGTGGCCATTTTCCCAATCGAACGTCATGTCGGCATTTGTTGCTCACAGTGGAAACTACTGGAACATACAAACAGCAAGGATCTGTACGTGTAGGCCAAAAGACGTTGTTTAGATAGTGACACGGTATGTGGACCAGGTATCGGTACCACCTACTGACGCATCACAGATGGCAACGGAACTGAAAGTTTCTGCCCTACGCTCATAGCGGTAGAGTGGCTCCGAACTATACTCATGCTCATAAATTAAGGATAATGCTGATACATTGTAAAACAACACTCTGGTGGGCGGTTTGCGGGTTTTAGTCACCTAGAAGTATGACCATGCGTTGCATGTGACCTACGGTCGTCGCACGGTGGCGCTGGGAGCAGTTCACACAGGCATAGGTGTGTTGGTGCATGTCAGAGTACGGTGCAGCGAGTAAGTGTGCAGTCGTTTTCAGACGTGCTAATGGTGACAATGTGTTTAAAATGGCTCAAAGAACACATACTGGTGACGTTATGAGGGGTAGAATACTAGGGTGACTGAAAGTTGGTCAAACACGGCAGGTCGTAGCACGGGCCCTCTCTGTGCCACAAAGTGTGACAAGATTATGGCAACGATTTCAGCAGACAGGAAACGTGTCCATGTGCCACAGTACAGGACGGCCACAGTGTACAACACCACAAGAAGACCGACATCTCACCAACAGTGCCCGAAGACCTCCACGGAGTACTGCCGGTAGCCTTGCTCGGGACCTTACCGCAGCCACTGGAACAGGTGTCTCCAGACACACAGTCTACCGACGAATGAGCAGACATGTTTTATTCGCTCGGAGACCTGCAAGATGCATTCCACTGACCCCTGGTTACAGGAGAGCCCGTAATGCCTGGTGTCGAGAACACAGTATATGGTGACTGGAACAATGGTCCCAGGTTGCATTGACAGACGAGTCCAGGTATTGTCTGAACAGTGATTTTCGCCAGGTTTTCATCTGGCGTGAACCAGGAACCAGATACGAACCCCTTAATGTCCTTGAATGAGACCTGTACGGAGGTCGTGGTTTGATGGTGTGGGATGGGATTATGATTGGTGCACGTACACCCCAGCATGTCTTTGACAGAGGAACTGAAACAGGTCAGGTGAATCGGGTCCCACATTCCTCCTGATGGATAATAACGCACGGCCCCACCAAGCTGCCATCCTGGAGGAGTACCTTGAAACAGAAGATGTCAAGCGGATGGAGGGGCCTGCCTGTTCTGCAGACCTAAAACCCATCGAGCACATATGGGATGCTCTCGGTCGACCCTTACGACACTTCAGGAGCTCAGACAGTCACTGGTGCAAGAATGGAGGCTATACTCCAGCAGCTGCTCGACCACCTGATCGAGAGTATACCAACCCATGCTGCGGCCTATATACGTGTGCTTGGTGATCATGTCCCATACTGATGTCGGGGTACATGGGCAGGAAACAGTGGCGTTTTGTAGCACATGTGTTTCGGGACGGTTTTCTCAATTTATAGCCAATACCGTGGACTTAGAGATCTGTGTCGCGTGTGTTCCCTGTGTGCGTGTGATATTAGCGCCAGTTTTGTGTGGTGCCATGTTGTGTGGCACCACATTCTGCAATTATCCGTAATTTTTGAGCATGATTGTATGAGCGCCCTCTGCTGACACGATATAGAATGGCCGGCTGCAGCCTATTTGCGCTCTTATCCACCTTGCCACGACACTCCATGAAGAAGCTGACTTGTCGCAATTCCAACACCACAAATCGTGCTCAGTACAGTGAGAATCTTCCTTGTTGATACCAAGATAGCTGAGATACTTGTACTGAGTCTTCGATCACTTGGAGAAATAAATCTTACGTTTACCGATTTAAGCTGTTCGCCAATCACTTCTGCTCTTGTGCAGCTTTCCTATGACGACAGGTGCCGCATCACTCGGTGCACCTCTCCTCACCGTTCTATAAAACGCCATGCACAACGTTGTAAGAAAAGTATTTATACATGAATGAAGTAACGAGAATAATGTAAGTAGCTTACCTAAACACTAAAAACCACGAAAAAAGCTTCCTCTGCTAGGCTCACCGACGACAATGATGATGATGCGATAATCACTGCATGACGGGCAGTCCGAGTGAAATAGCAAGGTAAGTGGACAGGACATTCCTGACATGCGCCTGAAGTGTGTGTGTGTGTGTTCAACTTCGACGCACATGTGAAGCGTGGAGCATTTGCAGGTAGCTCACATCCTCATATTGCCAGCAGTGATGACGCGTGGAGTTGCTAGAGGCACGCTTAAAGCACCTCAGCAGTCACAATACCTTTTATAACACTATGTCACTACGGCACCTGCATTGTTTCCTAGATAAAGTTCATAAAGGGCGGAAACAATACCTAACGGCCCGAAATTATGCACTATCAGACCATTCTAAGACAAATAGATCCTTCAGAAAGCTCTGAGGTGCAAAGCCGCAGCTACTGGTTTCAAACGAGAAATGATGTGCCACAACTCACGCTCCTGGGAGCGTCAGCCAGGGATGGGCGCGGTCGCGAGCGACGTAGGTGTGGCCGTGTCCGCTGAGCAGCAGTGGCAGCAGCGCCCCTGGCGAACAGACGCGTAAACAAGTCGGCACCTGCCATTTGCGGCGCCTAGGTCAACACGGCGCGCAGCGGCAAACAGCCGCCCCTAACGAGCTGCGCCCGGCGCGCTGTTTACTCGGCGCGGCCGCGCGCAGTTACAAATGGCCTCTTCCTCCCGTGACGTTAATGTTTAAGCAACTATCAGCTCGCGCAACGCGTGCCGCAGGAAGGCAGGCGATAAGGGCGGGGTCATAACCTCGTTTCTGCACCACTTTCTGCGGAGAATGTCTCATTGTGCTCATAGGATGTAGGGTCTCAAAACTTTACGATTAACACTAAATGCCGTATACAACTGCTGTATAGAAATGCTCTATAGAACTTCAAATTTCTGATATAGCCTCCAGAGGTCTCGTCATATCTCGGCTTCTGACATTCAATGGTTCACACTTTTAGGCAGGCAGTGCAACCCCTTGAACTATAATGCTGCCCATTAACAATGAAATTATGGGAATGACGCCAGTTAACTAAGTTTTACTTACTGTACACGTTTTATATAATAGGATGCCTTACAGAAGAATTTGTCGCTGTTCTAAACAGACAGTTTACAAAACCATCGAGAACATCGAGTTCGCCACAACAGCTGGGGACAAGAAGTACCGCATACCATTTAAGAGTGTTGCTGCTACTGCACTTGTCGTCGGACCTTGTGTTTTCTGTGGTTGTAGACTTTATTTTAGTATTGACATTAATAA